>NC_140996.1:148274763-148356963 GCF_052327205.1 Somniosus microcephalus
TTCCTTCGCAGGGGTCCATCGGGCCAGGCCTGAGGCGCTCCTTCCCCCCCTCTCTCTCCAGGCTAATCCCGAACTAAATCCAGCAGTCTCTCTCTCTCTCTTCCCCCGTCTCTCTCTTCTCCCGCCGTCTCTCTTTTCTCCCCCCAGTCTCTCTCTCTCTCTCTCTCTTCCCCCAGTCTCTCTCTCTCTCTTACCCCCAGTCTCTCTCTTTCTCTCTCTTCCCCCCAGTCTCTCTCTTTCGCTCTCTTCCCCCCAGTCGCTCTCTTCCCCCCCAGTCTCTTTCTTCTCCCCCCAGTTTCTCTCTCTCTCTCTTCCAACAACAACATGCCCTCAAAAAACCCTCGGCACCGCCGGGCACTCCAGCTAGTCTCTTTTAAATGGACCGTCATGGCCTGGTCCTCATGCAACTCCGAGCCTACTACCTTGTTTTCATCCATCAATATCTTCCTTAACTGAGTTTTTAAACCGTTTATCTGGGTCTGCAACTCTATGTCATCCAGACTGTTGATGACAGAGGACCCTGTGTTAAACGCAGTAAAAACATCATTCCATGCTCCCCTTCTTTCTCTCCCCATATTACCAAAGTACTCATAGTGTGTGGTGTACAGTTCGGTTTTGTCTACATTAGCAAAATCGAACTCGTAAAATTTCTTGAACATCTCTTTTAACAGGGCCTGGTATAGCTGTTCTGTCTCTTTGGGGCACCACTCCGGTAAGTGTACCTCGGTGAGATTTAAAATCACGGAGGCTACCGCGTAGTGTACCCCCTGGTATAGTACCTGATCCGTAGGCACTAGTACCAGCCTATTCCCTGGTCCTTTGGTGGTGGTGGGGCACCCCTCCCTGTGTGTTCTTGCTGCCTGGGTCGTGGACAGGGGCTTTTGGGGGTGGGTCACAAGTTCAGTGGCATTCACTGGGATCGGGGAGTAGGGACTGTGCATGCCTTCAGGCTGGAATCCCACTCCACCCCCTCCCCGGCATCTTGCCATTGCCGGTGGAAAATGATGGATATGCCTGAGGGGCAGGCCTTCTCTGACCCCCACATACAGACATAAATCCCCTGATCCGGTTCCCACCACTTGTCCCAGCACACACTCAATCCCCCGTGAGTCCCTGTAATCGTCCGATGGGTATTGTTCCCCAATCGTTCCCACCTGACTGTGGGGTTTCCCATATTTTTGCTCAGTTTCCTGAGCCACCACCACCTATCCAGAGGAATCCTTCCCTTGCATGTTAAACATACACGTTTCCCTATGGTGACGCTGACCCTTGTGGCAATGATCTGTACCCTGGGGCACAGGAGGGAGGCCTCCCCATACGTGAACCCAGTCTGGCTGGAGTACTGAGTCGAATTGGACCCCAGCCACCCTGGCCACCTTCCCTCGTGGAAGTAAACGGCGAGCTCCTCCGCATCCCGTTTGCCACTTCCGTCGGTAACTATAGGTGCTCTCTCTCCCGAGCACCCATAGATGTGGGAGTCCTCCACATCACCTCGCTTTCCAACGCTCATCCCTATCAGGGTGAGCAGGAGTAACACCCCCCTTCATTCTGAATCCTTTCCTGCAAAGAGACACAAGAGCATATAGCCAGGTCCCGAGGAGATTCTCTGGCTTTGATGAAGCATAGTCGAGTCTTGCGACCTCGACTCAAATACAAACATTCTTAAAAATACTACTACTTATCAAAACTACCCATCACCTTATTTAATACTTAAACTAAACACCCAAACTAACAATATAAACTTACGTAAAACTATGTACATCCGCTGCCTGTCTCCGGGCAGCCAGACTAATCTCTGTTTGGACTGCGGCACACCGCTCCCTTCGGCGTGGCCGCACTGTCATGCACTTTCGGTCCCTCACAGCCTGTGGCTGCTGGCTGGGGACCTCTGTCTTTGGACTTACCCCTGACTCAGGAGGCTGTCCCTTTAAAATGGGGAGCCGGTGACCATGGTTTCCTTGGCTGGGGCATCCGTGGGGACCTTCTGGGGACTTTGGCGGGTGGGGTTTTCTTGGCTGGTGGGCTTTTAACCCGAACCGCTGCCCCCTCCGGTGCGGTCTGTGGGCTTACCCCTGCCGCTGGCTGGGGGTCCTCACCCTCAGGTCCCAAATCTGGGTCCGGGGCCGGGTCTTCGACCTCAGGTCCCTCCTCCTCTAAGCCTGAGTTAGGGGCGGGGTCTTCGCCCTCGGGTCCCTCCTCATCTGGATCCCAGAAGAGTGGGGGAGTGTCCCAATCGGTGGGCGGGATGGCTCCTCCCCTTAAGCAAGCCACAGCGCCTGCCTGTGCAGTCTGTGAACTCGCTCCCGCTGCAGGCTGAGGATTTCTATCCTCAGACCTTGCCCCAACTGGCTGTTCTCTCTTCTCGGGTTTAAACAGTTTACACTGATTAATATGGAACCATTTGGTGCGCTGAGGCATCTTAACGGCGTATACCATGGGGCTTGCCTTGTCTACAATGCTGTAGGGCCCCATGTATAATGGTTCCAGACTCCCTATCCGAGCAAAATTCCTCACCATGACCTGATCTCCTGTTTTCGGGGTTCTAACAGCAATCGGTTGCTCCGATGCTGCCTTCCCATGTTCCCAGCCGCCTGCTCGTGGACCTGCTTAAGGTGCTCGAAGAGGTTTCGGGCGAACCTGTCCCGGTTTACCTCCCTGAGCTGACCTTTCGTGAGCACCGGGGCTAGTACATGGGTGGGGGTCCGCATAACTCTGCCAGTCATCAGCTCGTACGGGGAGTACCCCGTGCTTTTTGACTGGCTGGCCCAGATCCCCATCAGGACCAACGGTAGGATCTCAGTCCATTCTAGGCGAGTCCACCGTCTCTTTCTTCAACCTTTCCTTTAAGGTCCTATTCATTCTCTCCACAAACCCTGATGACAGTGGGTTGTGGGCAACGTGCCACTTCCCCTCGATGCCTATCAGCATAAGGGTATTCTGCATTACCTGTCCGGTAAAGTGACTCCCTTGGTTGGACTCCACATACTGTGGTAGTCCCCACCGTGAGAACACTTCCTGGACCAGGATCCTGGCCGTACCCAGAGCTGTGGCTGTTCTGCAGGGGAAGGCTTCTACCCATTTCGTGAACACATCTACCAGGACCAGGCAGCACTTATAGCCTCCCTGGGCGGTGGGCAGGGGCCCGATGTAGTCGACCTGTATCGACTGCCATGGTCCCTCTACCCTCCTGATGTGTCCAATAGGTACCTTCCTTTTGTGGGGGTCAGGGTTGTTAGCAGCGCACACCAGACAGCCGGCGCAGAACTCGCGGACATCTTCCCAGAGTCCTAGCCACCATCCCGCCTGTTCCACCCGCTGCCAGGAGGTCTCAGGCCCGGGATGCCCCGCTCCTGGACCCTCATGGGCCAGTTGAAGGAATTCCCTCCGGTGTTGCTGCGGCACAACCCATTGTTCCCCCCGGAACGGCATGCCCTCTTTCACGGAGAGGATTGCTGTGCCGTAAGGACCCTCTACTCTATTTCCCTCAGTCACTGCACTGAGGACTGCCTTGAGGATGGGGTCTTGGGCTTGGACCGTCTTAAGGTCCAGGGCTAAAGCTACCCCTGCGCTCCCTTGTGTCCCATCCCTACCTCTGACTGCTGCCATGGGTCTGGACCCATATGGGTCCCAGAAAGTACCTGTACGGGCACCCTCCTTAGCGAGCATGTCAGCCTGCTGGTTGCCTTGACTATGGGGTTCTGTGGAGGAATGGGCTTTCACCATATGGATGAAAACCTCCCCTTCCTCCCCTACTGCTGCTAAGATCTTCTCCAGCAGGGGTTTCACTGTGATGGGTCTCGCGTCGGCGGAGGTGTATCCGCGGTGGGACCAGATGGCCAGGTACTCCGTATACGAATTGCACGTGAACATGCTGTCCGAGCAAATCGTGTATGGGGTGGGGAAGATTTCGGGCTGTGTAACGACGTACACTACCGCAGACAGTTCAGCCTGCTGGGTGCTCATGGTGCTGGGGAGCTTAATTGCCAGAGCAATGTTTGCTGCTGGGTCATAAACTCCACACCCCGTGAGTCGCTCGCCAGCAGGTACCGTGCTGGAGCCGTCCACATAGATCTCGCGGCCTGTGGGGTGTATCCCGGCCCGTAAACCTATGTCCACTTCCCAAACCCCTTCTACGGAACACCGGTGGGCTGTTCCAGGATATACCAGGTTGGCTGCGAGCTTTGGCTCGCAAAGACCCTTCACCTTGAGGTCCATCTGTGAGAGGAGCAGGGTCCAGCAAGCAATGCGGGCACTGCTCACCATTCCATCCTTGATCCTCCCATCCAGGAGCATCTGGGTGGGTGTGTGATGGGTGAGGGGGGTGATGGGAGAGGTGCCTGTGAAGATCAGCGATCTTTTCACAGCCCAATGTGTGGCCAAGAGGTGCCTCTCACAATTGGAGTAGCTCCTCTCCACATCTGTGAGTATCCTGGAGGAGTAGACCACCGGCCTCAGCCTACCATGCCGCTCTAGGAGCAGCACAGCACTCAGGCTGTCCCCGCTGGCTGCAACCTCCAGGAAAAACTCTTTCCCCCCATCTGTGGCCCCTAGAGCTGGTGCGGTCTGCAAGTCCTTCTTGAGCCTGACAAATGCTGCCTGGCAACCCTCATCCCAAGCCCACGCCACTCCCTTGTGTAGGAGGCGGAGCAGAGGGGCTGCTGTGGCTGCATAGTCTTCAGTGAAGTCTCTGCAGTACCCGGTTAGCCCTAGAAATGACCTCACACCCGTGACTGTGTTGGGGACTGGTAACACTTGTACCGCTTCCCTCCTAGCCTTATCTATGGCCCTTTCTCCAGCGCGTACGGTCAGGCCTAGGAATTTCACCACCTGCTGGCTGATCTGCGCTTTCTTGGGGTTTACATTAAAATCCTTTTGCCTGAGCAGCTCCAGCAGTTTGGCCAGTAGTGGGCCATGCTCCTCTCTCAAATCGGTGAACAGGAGCAGGTCATCCACATACTGTATCAGCTGTCTGGGCTGGCTGAAATCCTTTAAACTGTTTGCCATGCACTGATGGAAAATGCTGGGGCTGTTGTGGAAGCCCTGAGGCAAACAGTTCCAGGTGTACTGTTGCCCTTTAAACGTAAAGGCAAACTTGTATTGATCCTCCCTCCTTAAAGGGATGGACTAAAACCCGTTGGAAATATCCAGCACCGTGAAAGTGGTCGCGGATGCTGGGATATTTCCTATCAGGTCGGCAACTGCTGCTACCGTGGGTGCACAGGCTGGGATGTTACTGTTGAGCACCCGATAGTCCACCGTGGCCCTCCAGGAATTGTCCGGCTTTCTAACTGGCCACAGTGGAGAGTTTACGTGGGTGGCTATCGGTCTCAGGACTCCCTGCTGTACTAAGGAGGACATGGCTGCTTCCATGTCTGGCTCCGCTTCCCTGGGGAACTTGAAAGATGCTTCCTTGAGACTCGAGAACATAGAAACAGGGTAACACTCGAAAGGAGATTCACTTGAGACTCGAAAACACAGAGACATAGTAACACTCAAAAGGCGATTCCTTGAAACTCGAAAACACAGAGAGACTCGAGAGAGCTGCTACCTGCAGGCAGGCGAACCCAGGACTGAGCAAAGAGGACAGGAAACAGGAAGCTTAAATACAGGCCAGAGTGGTCACATGACATAATTAATCAAATGAGACAGGAGACAAATACATTAACAAGACACAGGTGAGGCCAGAGGCATAGAGACAAAAGAGGGACAAACCTCACAACTTTACTCATTCTCTGTCTTGCTCTCTGTGGTGCTGGTTGAGCAGAAGGAGAGTGGAAAGTGGTGGTCTCCTTGACCAGGGAGTGGAGGAGAAGAAGGAGAGACCCCAGACCACCACTACCACAAACCAGCAACAGCAACAACTGAGGTGCCTGGAGAGAGAGGAGGAGGGGGAAAAAGGAGGCCAACATCGACAATAGGAGAGACCTTTCCACCACTGCCTCCCCAAATTGGCCTCCATTCCAGGAGAGAGGGGAGAGAAACAGCATCGACACCAACTGCTTGGAAGGAGGGAAGGAGCAACTTCTTTTTACTGAACCTCTGCAGGTGGGTGTCATTTGGTGCATTCCCCAAAAGACTTTGTATTGTAGGTGGGGGGAGGAAAGAAGACCGGCCGGAACACCAAGGGGTGTCTGTGTGTGTGTGTGGCTCTTGTAGTATACTGGGCCACACACACCACTATTAAGCGCCCCTTCCATTGCCTGGCCTGGGACAGCTGGAGCTCCCTAGGTGAAGCCTTTAATTCATTTATTACATCGTTAAGACCTGGTGTAGGGCTGAGCCTGGGCATTCTCCAGCTTTCCCAGGCAAAGACCTCTTCTCCCCCTGCCTGAAGACCACCAACAGAGACTTTATTTTTTCCATCGGGGAGTGCACCCCTGCCGACACCCACCCACCTACCATCCTGAGTGGCGCCCCTGCCTTTGCGGCCTCCCTCCTTCCCACCCCCCTCTCTCTCTCTGTCTCTCTCAAAGGGCACCTCTTTTTCCACCTTTAACTAATTGCCACTTGAGCAGAGGGGAGAAGGCCCCTCTCCCAATTCCAATCAACAAGGGGAGAGGTGGGCCTTTAATTTAACAGCTCCCTCTGCTCAAGGGAGGACTTTAAAAAAAACAGAGGCCTTTTCAACATCTTCAGGCCTGTGACTTGGGGTGGGTGTAGCTCTTTTTTAAAAAAGACACCCCATAATGGTGTCTAATTCTTCGCCGGTGACAGGGCCAGCCAGGACTTATGTGGGAGTGGCAGCCACAGACACAGCTGCTCCCGCTTCTTCTGCTGCCCCGTCACCTTTCAAACCCAAAACAAAAAAGCTTGGGGTGAAGAGCTACACCCACCCCACAATGACCATTGAGGCGTGTGTTAAGGCCATGGCTGGGGTTGTCGGCCCTTCAGCCATCCTCGCCGCCTCAAAAATGTACAGGAAGGCTGTGTTCTTCCTGGGGTCAGAGCGGATTACACCCATCCCGCTCGGCTTCCGGGAAGCCAGCCTTCGACACGTCTTCTCCTTCCGGCGCCAGGCCTTTATTCAGCTGGCACAGGAGGAGGACACCGACAGGGCCTTTGTCATCCTCCATGAGGGGACCGCTTACCGCATCTTCTGGACGTCGGACGGTGTGCGGTGCCACGCCTGCAAGGAGGTGGGGCACATCAGAAAGAACTGCCCCGCCTCCAAGGCCGCCAGACCGTCTGGCGTGGCCGAGGCTGGCGCCGCCACCGCCCCCCCCGGATCTGTCCGCGCGTCGGGTGCCACTGATGCGCGGTCGACGTCGGAGGCCGATGCCACCGGGGCCTCCGGCGGGGGGGAGGGCGCCCGTCCGGGCGGAAGGAAGTCGCGACGCAAGACAAAACACCTCAGGGCGGGTCCCCCCGTGGAGGGCGAGCCCTTGAACCTAGAGCCCCTGACACCCGCGCTCATCGCGGAGTTGG
Source organism: Somniosus microcephalus (assembly GCF_052327205.1). NCBI lineage: Eukaryota > Metazoa > Chordata > Chondrichthyes > Squaliformes > Somniosidae > Somniosus > Somniosus microcephalus. The sequence goes on from NC_140996.1 coordinate 148,282,189, forward strand.
TCAGGGCAGACGAGGGTGGGAGGGACCTCGTGCCCGAGCCTGTGGTTGCGACCGCCGAGGCGGAAACGCTAATACCTGCGGCCGGGCTCGGGCCCAAGGGACCCGACAAACCTGCCCCGCCGGAGGGAGCAGAGGAGGGGGCCCCTGCAGACATGGAGGTCTCCCTCGCTCCCTCCGCGTTAAAGAGAAGGCGCGACCCCCTGGAAGAGGAGGAGGACCGGGAGGAGGAAGGTCCCTCCGAACAGGGGGAGTAGTCGCCCACCGTGTGTACTGCGCCCCCCCCCACCGCTGTCACCATCACCGGCGATCGGCAGGGGCCGCCTGTCCCTCGGGAGGCTGAGGCAGATGTGTCTGTCCAGCACGTGCCTCCCGGGGATGGGGACGAGAACCTGCCCGTGGGGGGGGTCGCGGAACAACCCGCGGCAGAGATTGATGCTCTTTCGATACCGTTACCCCTCGACGGGTCGGGCGGCCTGGGGTCTGGGTCGGGCGAGTTCGAGGAAAGTGAGCTCGCCCAAAGCGACCCGGACATTTCCCAGGGGCTGCCCGACCTGGTCGAGGTTTTAGTTAGGGACACCCCATCTGCTGGGTCGGAGGCCGGTGGCGGGGAAGAGGAAGGCCCTCTGACTGTGTCTCCGGCGCCGGACGTCCTGGAGGAATTCAGATTTGTTTTTTCTCCGATTTCTCCGGTCGTTCCGGCGTCTGAGGCAGAGGAGGGCACCGAACCGCCGCTGTCTTCTGGCCCGGCGCCCCAGAGGAGCCCAGGGAGGAATCCTCTGCCACCGATCCTGGGGGTGGGATCCGGGCGGAGGCGGGGCCGGCCGATGTGGCCGAGCCGTTCGCTGCGCAGTGCTCGACGCACGGGTCGGCCGCCGATGGCGACCCCCCGGAGGACGGGGAGGAGGTGATGGGCACGGAGGATGAGTTGGACTCCATCGCCGACGAGGCGATGGATGACCTCGTGCCCCTCGCCGAGTCTCCCCTCATTCCCGTCAGGGAACTGCGGGATTTTGTGGCCGTGTGCCAGGGTCATCGAAACAAGACGCGGCTGGCCCTCGCCAGGTGGTCGGAGCTGGCGCTGCTCATCGGGTCGGTCCGCGCCGCCGTCAAGACCATGGACGCGGACGTGAGCCCGCTCGAGCTGCGTCGGCTCAGGTCGTTCCTCACTGGGCTGCTGAGGGAGTGGCGGTCGACTAGCGGCTGCGCTCCCTCCCCCCGTTAGGTGTAGGTAGAGGTTGCACTATGCTTCTGAGATGACGATAACCATAGCCAGCCTCAACATCAATGGCAGCAGGGAGGCTCGCCGCAGATTTAATAACCTTTCGGTCCTTCGGGACGGGAAGTATGCGGTGTGCTTCCTGCAAGAAACCCACACCTTTCTGGGAGACGAGGCCACGTGGCTCCTGGAGTGGCAAGGAGGGTTCAGCATGGGTCACCTCTCCAGCGTTTCCAGCGGGGTGGCTATCTTGCTGGCCCCGCATTTTCAGCCGGAGATCTTGGGGGTCAAGGAGCACGTGCCGGGCCGTTTGCTCCAGGTCACTGTTCACCTGGGGGGCGTGCCGCTCCATCTAGTGAACGTGTACGCCCCTCAGGCCGGTGCGCAGCAAGTGCGCTTCTTTGAAGAAGTGTCCGCTCTTCTGGGCTCCATGGACGCGGGCGAGTGCGTCATCCTCGGGGGGGATTTTAACTGCACCCTCGAGGCGAGGGACCGTTCGGCCCCCCAGCGATGCCCGGCGGCGATGGAGAAGTTGAGGGACCTGGTCGGATCCTTCGACTTGGTGGACGTCTGGCGACATCTCCACCCCGACTCCAGCACCTTCACTAGCGTGAGGTCTGGAGGAGGATGGTCCAGAATCGACCGCCTTTATATTTCCCGGGCGTACGTCTCCTGCGTTCCGGCGATTCCATGCGGCCGGTGCCGTGCACGGACCACCACCTGGTGTGGGCGGAGCTCGTTCCGCTGCGCGTGCAGGGGGGGTCCGCGTACTGGCATTTTAACAACCTGCTGCTGGAGGACGCGCGGTTCCGGGATTCGTTTCGTTGTTTCTGGGCCGACTGGAGAAGGAAGCATGGGGGCTTCCCCTCCTTGAGGTTATGGTGGGACGTGGGCAAGGCTCACGTCCGTCTCTTCTGTCAGGAGTACGTGAAAGGGTCGACCAAGAGGCGGGAGGCCCGGGTCGGGCGGTTGGAGAAGGAGGTGCTCGACCTGGAGTCCCGTCTCGGTCAAGTCGTCGAGGACCCGGCCCTGCGGAAGGTGTACGAAGAGAAGAAGGGCACGTTGAAGGACCTGCAGCTCGTCGGGTCCCGAGGCACGTACGTGAGGTCGCGGATCCAGCTCCTGCGGGACCTGGACCGCGGCTCCCCCTTCCACTCACTGGAAAAAAGACGGGGGGTCCGTAAGCAGCTCTTGGGGCTGCTGGCCGACGACGGATGTCTGGTCTCGGATCCGGAGGGAATCAGCGCGGAGGCCCGCGCCTATTACGGGGCTCTGTTCTCTCCGGATCCGTCCAGCGAGGATGCGCGCAGAGTTTTGTGGGAGGACCTGCCGAAGGTTGGCCTGGAGGGCGCCGAAAAATTGGACGCTCCTCTGAGTCTGGAGGAGCTGACCGGCGCCCTCCACCAGCTCTCTAGGGGGAAGTCCCCGGGGCTGGACGGGCTGACCGTGGAGTTCCACAGGACCTTCTGGGACGTCTTGGGGGGCGACTACGCGCGGGTCCTGGGGGAAAGTTTGGCGACCGGGGAGATGCCCCTCTCTTGGCACAGGGCGGTTATTGTTCTGCTGCCTAAGAAGGGCGATCTCCGCCTCCTTAAGAACTGGCGCCCGGTCTCGCTCCTCAGCACGGATTACAAAATTTTTGCCAGGGCCATGTCTGCTTGCCTAGGCGTCGTGCTGGCCCACATGATCCACCCCGACCAGTCCTACATGGTCCCGGGCCGGACCATCCACAATAACATCCATCTGGTCCGGGACCTGGTCCACCATTCCCAGAGGGCTGGTCTGTCGGTCGCCTTCCTTTCCCTGGATCAGGAGAAGGCGTTCGACAGGGTAGATCACGAGTATCTCTTCGGGACTCTGCGCGCATTCGGGTTCGGGACGCATTTTGTCACCCGGATCCGACTTCTGTACGCTGCCGCAGAGTGTCTGATTAAAGTTAACGGGTCCTTGACGGCGCCCCTTCGCTTCGGGAGGGGGGTGCGTCAGGGATGCCCCATGTCCGGCCAGTTATACACCGTTTGCGTAGAGCCTTTCCTGCGCCTCTTGCGGAAGAGGTTGACGGGACTGGCTCTGCAAGGGCCGGGCGTGGAGGTGGTCCTCTCGGCTTACGCCAATGACGTGCTCCTCACGGTCACGGATCCCACTGACTTGCGGAGGATGCGGGAATGCCAGCAGATTTACTCGGATGCATCCTCCGCCAAGATCAACTGGGAGAAATGTTCCGGACTCCTAGTGGGTCAGTGGCGGGTGGACTCCCTGCCGGAGGAGTTCAGGCCTTTCGCCTGGAGCACCACGCACCTCCTCTACTTGGGAGTCTACCTCAGCCCTGCCGAGGATGCCTGGCCGGCGAACTGGCAAGAGTTGGAGGCCAAAGTCACCACTCGCTTAGGACGCTGGACAGGATTGCTCCGAGTGTTGTCCTACAGGGGTCGAGCGATGGTCATAAACCAACTGGTGGCCGCCATGTTGTGGTACCGGTTCGTCACTTTGATCCCTCCCCCTGCGTTTGTCGCCAAGATACAGAATAAGCTCGTCGAGTTCTTCTGGGACAAAAGGAAGCACTGGGTCTCTGCCGCGGTTCTGAGTCTCCCGCTTAGGGAGGGCGGTCAGGCACCGGTGTGCCTCCACACCCAGGCTGCGACTTTCCGTCTTCAGACGCTGTAGAGATACCTGTACGTCGAGAATCCTCCGAGATGGTGTGCGCTGGCGACGTATTTTTTCCGCCAGCTGCACGGCCTCAATTACGACATGCAGCTCCTGTTTTTGGAAGTGGGTGGCACGCGTGCCAGCCTGCGGGAGCTGCCTGTCTTCTACCAGGAACTGCTATGGGTTTGGAACTACGTCGCCTCCAGGCGGAGCTCTCCCCCGTCAGGAATGGCGACTGTCCTTCGGGAGCCGCTGTTCAGGAATCCGCACCTCCACGTCTACGGGTTCGGGTGGCTGGTGGAGGGCAGGGCTGTGCCTGGCAAGGTGACTAGGGTCTGGGACCTGCTCGATGGTGGAGGAGTGGGCTGGATGGCGCCAGAGGAGTTGGCGCGGCGCATGTCTTGGGCCAACGTCCAGCTCGCGGTCAATGCCATCGAGTCGGTGAAAGCGACGCTGTGCCCCGGCGCCACGAGGTGTATCGAGGCGGCTCAGGTGTGTGGGGCGATCCCATCCAAGCTTTCCCCCGTTCGGACGGAATTCCTTATCAGCGCCCAGCCCCAAAACCCCCCTCGGGAACTGGCGCCTCACAACTTGAGCCGTCTCGAGGAAATACCCTCCGTGCCTTTTCATTCCGCACGGAGGGGTTTCCTGTACGGGCTGCTCCTGCACACTTTCCACTTTGTCATCTTCGTCTGCCGTCCGGATACGCCGTGGCGTGCCGTCTTGCCTTCCGGCGGAGGCGGAGGTCCCCAATGGAGGGCTCTCTATGCGGGAGTCCTCCCTTGTTCTACTGGGGACCTGGCCTAGAGGGTGTTGCACGGAGCAGTCCCGTGCAATATATTTTTAAGTAGGTTCACGGACTCCCAGGCCGCCTGTTTGTTCTGCGGCCTGGAGGAGTCCGTTTTTCACATTTACACAGAGTGTGAGAGGTTGCAGCCCCTCTTCCATTATTTGAAGGGGCTGCTCCTCGATTTTTGGTTGCACTTCAGCCCCACGCTCTTGATCTACGGTCACCCGGTGCGGAGGGGAGCGGGCAGGTTGGAGGACCTCCTCGTGGGTCTGCTCCTGGGCCTGGCTAAGAAAGCCATCAATTGGTCCAGGCAGCGGGCAGTCGAGGGGGTCGTCCAGCCAGATTGCCTCCCTCTCTTCCGCGGCCATGTTCGCGCCCGGGTGGCCCTGGAGATGGAGCACGCGGTGTCCGCTGGCATGCTCGAGCACTTCCGTGACCGGTGGGCGCCGCGGGGACTGGAGTGCATAATTGGATTGGACAACCAAATTTTAATTTGATTTGCAAAGGTTTATTTAAAGTTTTAGAGGTTTAATTACAGTTTATTTGTTTAATTTACTTGGTCCATTTAAAAGAGGGACAAACCTCACAACTTTACTCATTCTCTGCCTTGCTCTCTGTGGTGCTGGTTGAGCAGAAGGAGAGTGGAAAGTGGTGGTCTCCTTGACCAGGGAGTGGAGGAGAAGGAGAGACCCCAGACCACCACTACCACAAACCAGCAACAGCAACAACTGAGGTGCCTGGAGAGAGAAGAGGAGAGGGAAAAAGGAGGCCAACATCTGCAAGAGGAGAGGCTTTTCCAGCACTGCCTCCCCAAATTGGCCTCCATTCCAGGAGAGGGAGAGACGGGAGAGAAGCAGCATCGACACCAACTGCTTGGAAGGAGGGTAGGAGCAACTTCTTTTAATGAACATCTGCAGGTGGGTGTCATTTGGTGCATTCCCCAAAAGACTTTGTATTGTAGGTGGGGGGAGGAAAGAAGACCGGCCGGAACACCAAGGGGTGTCTGTGTGTGTGGCTCTTGTAGTATACTCGGCCACACACACCACTAATAAGCGCCCCTTCCATTGCCTGGCCTGGGTCAGCTGGAGCTGCCTAGGTGAAGCCTTTAATTCATTTATTACATCGTTAAGACCTGGTGTAGGGCTGAGCCTGGGCATTCTCCAGCTTTCCCAGGCGAAGACATCTTCTCCCCCTACCAGAAGAACACCTGTTCAGAGACTTTATTTTTTTCCATCGGGGAGTGCACCCCTGCCGACACCCAACCACCTACCATCCTGAGTGGCGACCCTGCCTTTGCGGCCTCCCTCCTTCCCACCCCGCCTCTCTTTCTCTCTCTTTGTCTCTCTCAAGAGGCACCTCTTTACAAACTTTAATTAATTGCCACTTGAGCAGAGGGGAGAAGGCCCCTCTCCCAATCCCAATCAACAAGGGGAGAGGTGGGCCTTTAATTTAACAGCTCCCTCTGCTCAAGGGAGGACTTAAAAAAAAAAACCCAGAGGCCTTTTTAACATCTTCAGGCCTGTGACTTGGGGTGGGTGTAGCTCTTTTTTTTAAAACCACCCCATAATGGCGACTGCATCTTCGCCGGTGGCGGGGCTAGCCAGGACTTATGCGGGAGTGGCAGCCACAGCCGCTCCCGCTTCTTCTGCTGCCCCGTCACCTTTCAAACTGGTTACTAAAAAGCTTGGGGTGAAGAGCTACACCCACCCCACAATGACAATTGAGGCATGCGTAAAGGCCATGGCTGGGGTTGTCAGCCCTTCAGCCATCCTCGCCGCCTCAAAAATGTACGGGAAGGCTGTGTCCTTCCTGGGGTCGGAGCGGGCGGTGTCCCTGGCCGTCGCCAAGGGGCTCACCGTGGGCGGGACCTTCCTGCCGGTGGATCCTCTTGAGGCCACCGTGCGGAGGATAGTTATTTCCAACGTCCTGCCCTATATTCCTGGTGAGCTCCTCCTGCCCCACTTGCACCAACCTGGGGAGGTGAGGTCAGGGATTACACCCATCCCGCTCGGCTTCCGGGAAGCCAGCCTTCGACACGTCTTCTCCTTCCAGTGCCAGGCCTTTATTCAGCTGGCGCGGGAGGAGGACACCGACGGGGCTTTTGTCGTCCTCCATGAGGGGACCGCCTACCGTGTCTTCTGGACGTCAGACGGTGTGCGGTGCCACGCCTGCAAGGAGGTGGGGCACATCAGAAAGAACTGCCCCGCCTCCAAGGCCGCCAGATCGTCTGGCGTGGCCGAGGCTGCCGCCGCCGCCGCCGCCCCCCCCGGATCTGTCCGCGCGTCGGGTGCCACTGATGCGTGGTCGACGTCGGAGGCCGATGCCACCGGGGCCTCCGGCGGCGGGGAGTGATCCCGTCCAGGCGGAAGGAAGTCGCGACGCAAGACAAAACACCTCAGGGCGGGTCCCCCCGTGGAGGGCGAGCCCTTGAACCTAGAGCCCCTGACACCCACGCTCATCGCGGAGTTGGTCGCGGCAGACGAGGGTGGGAGAGACCTCGTGCCCGAGCCTGTGGTCGCGACCGCCGAGGCGGAAACGTTAATACCTGCGGCCGGGCTTGGGCCCGAGGGACCCGACGAACCTGCTCTACTGGAGGGAGCAGAGGAGGGGGCCCCTGCAGGCATGGAGGTTTCCCTCGCTCCCTCCGCGTTAAAGAGAAGGCACGACCCCCTGGAAGAGGAGGAGGACCGGGAGGAGGAAGGTCCCTCCGAACAGGGGGAGTCGTCGCCCGCCGCGGGTACTACGCCCCCCCCCCCGGCTGTCACCATCACCGGCGATCGGCAGGGATCGCCTGTCCCTCGGGAGGCTGAGGCAGATGTGTCTGTCCAGCACGTGCCTCCCGGGGATGGGGACGAGACCCTGCCCATGGGGGGGGTCGCGGAACAACCTGCGGCGGATATAGACGTTTTATGGGTACCGTTACCCCTCGACGGGTCGGGCTGCCTGGGGTCCGGGTCGGGCGAGTTCGAGGAAAGTGAGCTCACCCAAAGCGACCCGGACATTTCCCAGGGGCTGCTCGACCTGGTCGAGGTTTTAGCTAAAAACACCCCATCTGCTGGGTCGGAGGCCGGTGGCGGGGAAGAGGAAGGCCCTCTGACTGTGTCTCCGGCGCCGGACGTCCTGGAGGAATTCGGATTTGTTTTCTCTCCGATTTCTCCGGTCGTTCCGGCGTCTGAGGCGGAGGGGGGCTCCGAACCGCCGCCGTCTTCTGGCCCGGCGCCCCCAGAGGAGCCCAGGGAGGAATCCTCTGCCACCGATCCTGGGGGTGGGATCCGGGCAGAGGCGGGGCTGGCCGTTGCGGCCGAGCCGTTCGCTGCGCACTGCGCGACGGACGGGTTGGCCGCCGGTGACGACCCCACAGAGGAGGACGGGGACTCAGTGATGGGCGTGGAGGATGAGTTGGATTCCATCGCCGACGAGGCGATGGATGACCTCGTGCCCCTCGCTGAGTCTCCCCTCATTCCCGTCGGGGAACTCCGGGATTTTGTGGCTGTGTACCAGGGTCGTCACAACAAGACCCGGCTGGCCCTCGCCAGATGGTCGGAGCTGGCACTGCTCATCAGGTCGGTCCGCGCCACCGTCAAGACCATGGGCACGGACGCGGACGTGAGCCCGCTCGAGCTGCGTCGGCTCAGGTCGTTCCTCACTGGGCTGCTGAAGGAGTGGCAGTCGACTAGCGGCTGCGCTCCCTCCCCCCGTTAGGTGTAGGTAGAGGTTGCACTATGCTTCTGAGATGAAGATAACCATAGCCAGCCTCAACATCAATGGCAGCAGGGAGGCTCGCCGCAGATTTAATAACCTTTTGGTCCTTCGGGACGGGAAGTATGCGGTGTGCTTCCTGCAAGAAACCCACACCGTTCCGGGAGACGAGGCCACGTGGCTCCTGGAGTGGCAAGGAGGGGTCAGCATGAGTCACCTCTCCAGCGTTTCCAGCGGGGTGGCTATCTTGCTGGCCCCGCATTTTCAGCCGGAGATCTTGGGGGTCAAGGAGCACGTGCTGGGCCGCTTGCTCCAGGTCACTGTTCGCCTGGGGGGCGTGCCGCTCCATCTAGTGAACATGTACGCCCCTCAGGCCGGTGCGCAGCAACTGCGCTTCTTTGAAGAAGTGTCCACTCTTCTGGGCTCCATCGACGCGGGCGAGTGCGTCATCCTCGGGGGGGATTTTAACTGCACCCTCGAGGCGAGGGACCGTTCGGCCCCCCAGTGATGCCCGGCGGCGATGGTGAAGTTGAGGGACCTGGTCGGGTCCTTCAACTTGGTGGACGTCTGGTGACATCTCCACCCCGACTCCAGCGCCTTCACTAGCGTGAGGTCTGGAGGAGGATGGTCCAGAATCGACCGCCTTTATATTTCCCGGGCGTACGTCTCCTGTGTTCCGGCGGCTTCCATGCGGCCGGTGCCGTGCACGGACCACCACCTGGTGTGGGCGAAGCTCGTTCCGCTGCGCGCGCGGATGGGGTCCGCGTACTGGCATTTTAACAACCTGCTGCTGGAGGACGCGCGGTTCCAGGTTTCGTTTCGTCGGTTCTGGGCCGACTGGAGAAGGAAGCCGGGGGGCTTCCCCTCCTTGAGGCTATGGTGGGACGTGGGCAATGCTCACGTCCATCTCTTCTGTCAGGAGTACGCGAAGGGGTCAACCAAGAGGCGGGAGGCCCGGGTCGGGCGGTTGGAGAAGGAGGTGCTCGACCTGGAGTCCCGCCTCGGTCGAGTCGTCGTGGACCCGGCCCTGCGGAAGGTGTACAAAGAGAAGAAGGGCGCGCTGAAGGACCTGCAGCTCGTCTGGTCCCAAGGCGCGTACGTGAGGTCGCGGATCCAGTTCCTGCGGGACCTGGACCGCGGCTCCCCCTTCTTCTACTCGCTGGAAAAAGGACAGGGGGTCCGTAAGCAGCTCTTGGGGCTGCTGGCCGACGACGGATCTCTGGTCTCGGATCCGGAGGGAATCAGCGCGGAGGCCCGCGCCTATTACGGGGCTCTGTTCTCTCCGGATCCGTCCAGCGAGGATGCACGCAGAGTTTTGTGGGAGGACCTGCCGAAGGTCGGCCTGGAGGGCGCCGAAAAATTGGACGCTCCTCTGAGTCTGGAGGAGCTGACCGGCACCCTCTGCCAGCTCTCCAGGGGAAAGTCCCCGGGGTTGGACGGGCTGACCGTGGAGTTCCACAGGGCGTTCTGGGACGTCTTGGGGGGCGACTACGCGCGGGTCCTGGGGGAAAGTTTGGCGACCGGGGAGATGCCCCTCTCTTGGCGCAGGGCGGTTATTGTCCTGCTGCCTAAGAAGGGCGATCTCCGCCTCCTTAAGAACTGGCGCCCGGTCTCCCTCCTCAGCACGGACTACAAAATTTTTGCCAGGGCCATGTCTGCTCGCCATGGCGCCATGCTGGCCCACATGATCCACCCCGACCAGTCCTACACGGTCCCGAGCCGGTCTATCCATGATAACATCCATCTGGTCCGGGACCTGGTCCACCATTCCCAGAGGGCTGGTCTGTCGGTTGCCTTCCTTTCCCTGGATCAGGAGAAGGCGTTCGACAGGGTGGATCACGAGTATCTCTTCGGGACTCTGCGCGCATTCGGGCTCGGGACGCATTTTGTCGCCCGGATCCAACTTCTGTACGCTGCCGCGGAGTGTCTGATTAAAGTTAACGGGCCTTTGACGGCGCCCCTTCGCTTTGGGAGGGGTGTGTGTCAGGGATGCCCCATGTCCGGTCAGTTATACGCCATTTGCATAGAGCCTTTCCTGCGCCTCCTGCGGAAGAGGTTGATGGGACTGGCTCTGCAAGGGCCGGGCGTGGAGGTGGTCCTCTCGGCTTACGCCGATGACGTGCTCCTCACGGTCATGGATCCCGCTGACTTGCGGAGGATGCGGGAATGCCAGCAGCTTTACTCGGACGCATCCTCCGCCAAGATCAACTGGGAGAAATGTTCCGGACTCCTGGTTGGTCAGTGGCGGGTGGACTCCCTGCCGGAGGAGTTCAGGCCCTTCGCCTGGAGCACCACGCACCTCCTCTACTTGGGAGTCTACCTCAGCCCTGCCGAGGACGCCTGGCCGGCGAACTGGCACGAGTTGGAGGCCAAAGTCACCACTCGCTTAGGACGCTGGACAGGACTGCTCCGAGTGTTGTCCTACAGCGGTCGAGCGTTGGTCATAAACCAACTGGTGGCCGCCATGTTGTGGTACCGGTTGGTCACTCTGATCCCTCCCCCTGCGTTTGTCGCCAAGATACAGAAGAAGCTCATCGACTTCTTCTGGGGCAAAAGGATGCACTGGGTCTCTGCCGCGGTTCTGAGTCTCCCGCTTAGGGAGGGCGGTCAGGCGCTGGTGTGCCTTCGCACCCAGCTGTGACTTTCTGTCTTCAGACGCTGCAGAGATACCTGTACGTCGAGAATCCTCCGAGATGGTGTGCGCTGGCGACGTATTTTTTCGGCCAGCTGCACGGCCTCAATTACGACATGCAGCTCCTGTTTGTGAAAGTGGGCGGCACGCGTGCCAGCATGCAGGAGCTGCCTGTCTTCTACCAGGAACAGCTATGGGTTTGGAACTACGTCGCTTCCAGGCGGAGCTCTCCCCCATCAGGAATGGCGGCTGTCCTTCGGGAGCCGCTGTTCAGGAATCCGCACCTCCATGTCCGCGGGTTCGGGTGGCTGGCGGAATGCAGGGCTGTGCCTGGCAAGGTGACTAGAGTCGGGGACCTGCTCGATGGCGGAGGAGCGGGCTGGATGGCGCCGGAGGAGTTGGCGCGGCGCATGTCTTGGGCCAACGTCCAGCTCGCGGTCAATGCCATCGAGTCGATGAAAGCGACGCTGTGCCCCGGCGCCACGAGGTGTATCGAGGCGGCTCAAGCGCGTGGGGCAATCCCGTCCGAGCTTTCCCCCGTTCGGATGGAATTCCTTATCGGCGCCCAGCCCCGAAACCCCCCTCGGGAACCGGCACCTCACAACTTGAGCCGTCTCGAGGAAATACCCTCCGTGCCTTTTCATTCCGCACGGAGGGGTTTCCTGTATGGGCTGCTCCTGCACACTTTCCACTTTGTCATCTTTGCCTACCATCCGGGCACGCGTGGCGTGCCGTTTTGCCTTCCGGCGGAGGCGGAGGTCCCCAGTGGAGGGCTCTCTTTGCGGGAGTCCTCCCTTGTTCTATTGGGGACTTGGCCTGGAGGGTGTTGCACGGAGCAGTCCCGTGCAATATATTTTTAAGTAGGTTCACGGACTCCCAGGCCGCCTGTTTGTTCTGCGGCCTGGAGGAGTCCGTTTTTCACATTTACACAGAGTGTGAGAGGTTGCAGCCCCTCTTCCATTATTTGAAGGGGCTGCTCCTCGATTTTTGGTTGCACTTCAGTCCCACGCTCTTGATCTACGGTCACCCGGTGCGGAGGGGAGCGGGCAGTTTGGAGGACCTCCTCGTGGGTCTGCTCCTGGGCCTGGATAAGAAAGCCATCAATTGGTCCAGGCAGCGGGCGGTCGAGGGGGTCATCCAGCCAGATTGCCCCCCTCTGTTCCGCGGCCATGTTCGCGCCCAGGTGGCCCTGGAGATGGAGCACACGGTGTCCGCCGGCACGCTCGAGCACTTCCGTGACCGGTGGGCACCGCGGGGACTGGAGTGCATAATTGGATTGGACAACCAAATTTTAATTTGATTTGCTAAGGTTTATTTGAAGTTTTAGAGTTTTAATTACAGTTTATTTGTTTAATTTACTTGGTCCATTTAAAAGAGGGACAAAACCGAACAACTTTATTAACTAGCCTGATTACTCTGATGAGACCAATTACTCGAGAAACAGGTGAGGAGAGGGGCCCAAAAAGGCACGGCAGCAGTGCACCGAGGCCTCAAAAACCGCCCTCAGGCGGCGAGCAGAGGGAAGTGCCGCTGCAGCCGTTACAATGGGGTCCCCGTCTACGCTGACCTCAAACCCGTTGACCCTCCCGCAGTCATGTTTATGCGTGGCAAATGTGGCTACGTGGGCCTGCACAAATGCCTGGAACTCTTTTGGGGTGTTACTGACCATGAGCTCGAGGTTATAACCCTCTTTGAGCTTCATGGTGCACAAGGTCCCCTTCCCTTCTTTCCCTGGGATGACTACTACCTCGCCGTCCTTTCCTGTACTTGCCCCCCATAGGCAATGATTTCTTAAATCCACCAGGATCCCGTGGCCTACAATAAAGTCGGCTCCCAGGAGCCCTCTTCCACCCTCCACTTCCCACTTCATCAGGACACAGGTCCACTTAGAGCGGAGTGGTCCTAAACGAATGGCAAGCGGGATGGAAAACGAGCCGGCCTGTTCTTTGCCCGACAGACTGTATGGGACCCCATTAGATAGAGGTGAGGCGGTGGGGTTAGCTGAATGGACCACGGTGCATGATGCCCCCGTGTCCAACAGATAGGTCCCCTTCACCTTTTCTGCCTCCATCTCCACAAGGGGTCTCTTCCATTCATCGTACCGAAGGGAACACAGGTAAACAGGCTGCGCTGGCTCTAATCAGGGCTGTGGGTTGAATGGGGCTGATGGGGTCAGTGTACCGGTAGCGGCTGCTACTCTCCCGTGGCCAGTCAATAAGGACCTCATGGTGTCCAAAAATGACTCGACCGCGGCGGGAGGGATTCCTGCCTCCACCTTTTGAGCTGGGGCTGTGGAATTCTTTCCCTTGTTATCTTTCCAAGGGTTCTTGCACTCCTTCCTCCAGTGTCCGTCCTTCCCACACCTGTAGCAATTCAGCTTATTGCTGGGAGGGTTATTCCCTTCCTGATGCCACTCCTTCCTACCCTGTCCGGGTTTTACCTCATGCACCTTCCCCTTGGGTGGGTGTGCATCGGTTCCCCTACCGTTCTTATAGGCTAGGGTCAACTGTCTGATCACCGTAAGTTCGGTGGTCTGGGGATTCTTCGGGTCGAACCAAACTTCCGCCTTGGCCCGGACCTGTGGCAAGCTGTTTGCCACCAGGCAACGGAGCCAATGGGCCAACTGACACTGGTTCAGGAATGCCTGATTAGGTGCCCCAGGACAGGCGCTCCTATAAACCGGCCATAACCTGTCCGCGAAAGCCTGCGGGGTTTCCCCTGTGAGTTGGACTGTCTTCTCCACACGGGAGAAAGGACTTCCCTCATTCATCCCCATGGCCTCCAAAACTTCATCCCTGAGCTCCTCATACACCCCACTGCCCCTTCTTACACTCGCCAGAGAGGGATTGGAGGAGCCTACTCTCCAGGGAGAATAGCAGCATTTTGGCCTGCTCAGCACCATCGCAGTTGTTGACGCTGGCTGCCTGCTCTACTTCCCTGAAGTGGATCGATGGGTCCCCTTTTTCGGAGAGCTTTGGGATATGGCTCACCATAGCCCTAAGCTGTTGGGTGCTATAGGGTAACACGAACTGGTTTTGGAGGGGTCCCACGTCGTCGCCATTAACGGGTGGGCCGAACCTCCGATGCCGGGCTGGGCACATCGGTCCCGGCTCTGACCTCACTTGCAGGGGTTGTTCCACCTCCGCTCCCACCCCTGACTCCACGCCCCCTTGCTGCCAGACCTCGCTGAAACCTGGCGCTACGGGTGGTGGTCGTGAGACCTTCTGTTCCTCGACCAGGTCGTCCCTGGGCACCACCAGTGATGTTTGAACCATTCTTCCCCTCATTCCCTATAAAATCCGCCTGGCCTGCCTCCGGGGTAATGAGGAACACCATGCCTTTTGCCTTCCTTAGGGCCAGGCTCAGATTTTCTATCTGTTCCTTGCAGGGGACATGATTTGCGTCTTCAAACCCCTGTTTGCTCGCTAACTTGTAAGCTGCCTTTACCTCTTTTACTTTCTCCTCCTGGTCCCTTACTTGTCTTGCTAGGCGGGCGTTCTTTTCCCGCAACCTCAACTCATTACCCTTGGCTTCGGTGACTTGGCACTGTAGGTATTCCAACTTGGCCTTATGTTGTCCCATTAAATGTACCCTTTCCTGATTTAGGGCCTGCAATGCTACCAGTAACTTCTCCCCTGCAAGAGCCTTGTCCTGGATCTCCAGGACTGACTCCTTTAACTTGGCTGCCTGTGCTGCAACGAGCCTGTCCAGAAGCTGGACCTGCTTTTTGAAGCACATCAGCCAGACTGCCTTCTCTAGGGATTTCTTGTGCTCCCTCCCTTCTGTTCACTTAGCTGCTGCATCTACTGGACGCCCAGCCCTTAACAGAGTGGTGATCCACTTCTTTGTGATATTCACCTTACTAAACGCATAATCAGAAGTCCTTTCCTCCATCATGGTTTCCTCATCCAAACCATTGTCTACTGTATCGCACCCCTGTTGCCGGAGTCCTGCCGTGGTCGCCATTTCTGTAGGGGGTGGCGTGTGCCCAGTCAGCTTCACCTCTGACTGTCTCTGAGCGGTTCAAAACGCTCCCACACCCCTGGGTTCTAGACACCGGACTTAGGTACAGGCGGCGATACAGCAAATCGAGTAGACAAGTAGTTTGGTGCAAGAAAACCAAAATTTTATTGAAGGCAGAATAAAACACAATCTTACTGAGAATTACTGATATAGTTACAGGTATAAACAATTACACTTATATGGGAATGGGGAACACACGGCACATCGAGGCAAACAAATACATTAAAAATCCCCTTATCCTTATCCCACCCCCTAATACCTGTGGTAAACCACTGTTATACCTGTCTGTATGTGTATGTGTATTCCACTAGGTACAGGTCTGGACATGCCTCGGCTGACTCCTCCCACTATTCCAGGTATATAAGTGACTACCTCCCAGTCCCTTAGTATTCTGGACGGGTCGACCACTCGAGACTAGACCTTCATTCTTTAGTTAATAAAAGCCTGGTTGTTACTCGCTTAACCTCAGTCTTTTGAGTAATTGATGGCGCATCAATTTTATTAACTAAATTTTTTATAATGGAGAAGATCCTCACACCAGCATGCCTGGACCTGGACAGTCGGGAAGCGGACGCTTCCACCAAGTTTGCTCACTGGCTCATGTGCTTCGAGGCATTCCTAACTGCCTCCACTGCGGTCGTAACGGATGCGAACAAACTGTCTGTCCTGATCTCCAAGGTGAACCACCGAGTGTACTCAGTCATCCGGGACGCGACCTCGTACACAGCCGCCCTCCAGCTCCTCAAGACCCAGTACACGCGCCCTGTGAACGAAGTTTACGCCAGGCACCTCCTGGGGAGTCGCAAGCAACAACCTGGGGAATCGACTGAGGAATACCTCCAAGCACTGTCCATGCTTGGCCGGGCCTGTGGGTGTAAGGCGGTAACGTCCACTAAGTACACGGAGGAACTGATCCGGGATGCCTTCGTAGCGGGCCACAGGTCCAACTACACCCGACAGCGACTGCTGGAGCAGAGTGACCTCACCCTTGACAAAGCCTCCGAAATCGCACTAACGCTGAACGCAGCCTACCGGGGCATGGATGCCTACTCCTCTGCACCGTGGACGCCGCGGGGAACGACAACCTGGGACACGGTAGGACAGCCCCATAGCACCGTGCCACCCCAGCCACAGCCCAACAACGGCCCAACCACCGCAGCAGTGTCCCAAAGCCAGACAGCAGTATCCCAAGGCCAGAAATGCTACTTCTGTGGCCAGGCCAAACACCCCAGAGTGCGCTGCCCGGCGAAGAATGCGACCTGCTCGGGCTGCGGGAAAAAGGGACACTACGCTAGCATCTGCAAGGCCAAAGCCACCCCGAACGCCAGCAGCGCCGCGTGTGGGCCGTGCGAGCCGCCATCTTGGGCCCCCAACAGCACCGCGTGTGGGCCGTGCGGGCCGCCATCTTGGGCCTCCCCAGCCATGTGCGAGCCACCGCAGCAGCAGCCATCTTGGATGACTCCAGCCACATGGGAATCATGGACGCCGCCATCTTGGACACCAGCCGGGACGCAGCAGGCCGCCAACCCCCCCCCCCATCTGATACCCGCAGCGACACACCGACCCCTACGCTGGCCTCTGTTATGCTGGACCAAACGAGACCGCACCAACTAGCTCGGTCCAAAATGGACGTTAAGGTAAACGGCCATGCAATAAACTGCCTTTTTGACTCCGGGAGCACAGAGAGCTTCATCCACCCCGACACGGTGCGGCGTTGCTCTCTCCCAGTCCTGCCTGCGCACCAGCGGATTTCTATGGCTGCCGAGTCCCAGTCAGCGGACATTGGCGGCTACTGTGTGGTGACACTAGTAGTAGACGGGACTGTGTTCAATAATTTTAAACTCCTGGTCCTGCCCCAACTTTGCGCTGCCGTTCTACTGGGGTTGGATTTCCAGTGCCACCTCAAAAGCGTTACGATGGCGTATGGTGGCCCCCTCCCCCCACTCACAGTCCGCAGCCAGCAGCCTCCAAATTGCCCGCCGCGCACCAGATGCAACCTCTCCACACTCAGAGTCCCACCCCCCCCACGGTTTGCTAACCTCACCTCCGACTGCAAGCCCATCGCCACAAAGAGCAGGCGATACAGTGCCGGGGACAGGGTTTTCATCAAAACCAAGTGGAGCGGCTCCTGAAGGAGGGGATTATTGAGGGCAGCTCCAGCCCCTGGCGAGCCCAGGTTGTGGTCGTTAAGACCGGCGAGAAACAACGCCTGGTCATCGACTACAGCCAAACAATAAACCGCTACACCCTGCTGGACGCCTACCCACTTCCCCGCATAGCTGGCATGGTCAATCAGATCGCGCAGTACCGCGTCTTTTCGACCATTGCCCTGAAATCAGCATACCACCAGCTCCCCATCCGCCCCGAAGACCGCCAGTATACTGCTTTTGAGGCAAACGGCCGCCTCTATCACTTCCTTAGGGTTCCCTTTGGCGTTACCAATGGGGTCTCCATCTTCCAAAGGGAGATGGACCGGATGGTCGATCAAAACGCGCTGCAGGCCACTTTCCCTTACCTAGACAATGTGACCATCTGCGGCCATGACTTGCAGAACCATGACGCAAACCTCGAGAAATTCCTCCGCACCGCCCAACTCCTGAACCTGACATATAACAAGGAGAAGTGCATATTCCGCACAGACCGCCTCGCCATCCTTGGCTGTGTTGTGGAACACGGGGTCATCGGTCCCGACCCGGACCGGATGCGCTCCCTTAAGGAACTCCCACTGCCTAAAAGCTCTGAAGAGGTGCCTAGGGTTCTTTTCCTACTACGCCCAGTGGGTCCCCTACTATGCAGACAAAGCCCGTCCGCTGATCAAATCCACCTCTTTTCCCCTGATGGCAGAGGCCCGCTCGACCTTCCACCGTATCAAGGAGGACATTGCCAAAGCCACCATGCACGCAGTGGACGAATCCATCCCCTTTCAGGTGGAAAGCGATGCGTCCGACTTCGCTCTGGCCGCCACCCTTAATCAGGCGGGGAGACCTGTGGCATTCTTCTCACGAACCCTCCAGGGCCCGGAGACCAGACACTCCGCGGTCGAGAAGGAGGCCCAGGCTATTGTGGAGGCTGTGCGTCATTGGAGGCACTACCTGGCCGGAAAACGATTTACCCTGCTCACTGACCAGCGTTCAGTTGCTTTTATGTTCAACAACAAGCAGAGGGGCAAAATCAAAAATGACAAGATCTTGAGGTGGAGAATCGAACTTTCCACCTACAATTACGAGATCTTGTACCGGCCTGGGAAGCTCAATGAACCCCCAGATGCCCTATCGCGTGGCACCTGCGCCAGCGCGCAGATCGATAGGCTGAGGGCCCTCCACAATGACCTCTGCCACCCGGGGGTCACCAGGTTCTTCCACTTCATCAAGGCCCGCAACCTGCCTTACTCCATTGAGGAGGTCAGGACCATGACCAAGAACTGCCAAGTCTGCGCTGAGTGCAAACCGCACTTTTATAGACCAGACAGAGCCCACCTGATAAAAGCCACTCGCCCTTTCGAACACCTGAGCGTCGATTTTAAAGGGCCTCTCCCCTCCTCCGACCGCAATGTGTACTTCCTCAACATCATTGATGAGTACTCCCGTTTCCCGTTCGCTATCCCCTGCCCGGACATGACCAGTGCCACGGTCATTAAATGTCTGAACAGCCTCTTCACCCTGTTCGGTTTCCCCAGCTATATCCATAGCGACCGGGGCTCATCGTTTATGAGCAACGAACTCCGCCAGTACCTGCTCGCTAGGGGTATAGCCACAAGCAGGACCACCAGTTACAACCCCCGGGGGAACGGACAGGTGGAAAGAGAGAATGCAACAGTTTGGAAGGCCGCCCTACTAGCCTTAAAGTCTAGGGGCCTTCCGACCTCCTGCTGGCAGGAGGTGCTCCCCGATGCGCTCCACTCGATTCGGTCACTGCTCTGCACTGCCACCAATGCCACCCCTCACGAGAAAATGTTTGTCTTCCCAAGGAAGTCCACATCGGGGACAGCGTTACCGCCATGGCTGACGTCCCCAGGGCCGGTACTACTGAGAAGACACGTGAGGACCAATAAAACGGACCCCCTGGTCGAGAGGGTCGACCTCCTCCACGCCAACCCCCAGTATGCTTACATTGCGTACCCGGACGGGCAGGAGGACACAGTCTCCATACGAGACCTCGCACCCTCGGGGACCGCTGTAACCCACTACCCATTACCACCCCCCCACGACACCCTCGGGGACCGCTGTAACCCACTACCCATTACCACCCCCCCCACGACCCGATATCCAACCCCAGCAGCCGGCTCGCCTTGGACCGTCACCCACGAGGACTACACTCCAGTGCCCCAGCCTACACGGGACGCGACGCCGGAAGCTCCACCACCCCTGCCGTCGCCACGTCGATCACAGCGGCAGACAAGACCTCCGGAGAGACTCCAATACATGAACTTTTAAATACACTTCACCCCGCCGGACTCATTTTTAAACAAGGGGTGAATGTGGTAAACCACTGTTATACCTGTCTGTATGTGTATGTGTATTCCACTAGGTACAGGTCTGGACATGCCTCGGCTAACTCCTCCCACTATTCCAGGTATATAAGTGACTACCTCCCAGTCCCTTAGTATTCTGGACGGGTCGACCACTCGAGACTAGACCTTCATTCTTTAGTTAATAAAAGCCTGGTTGTTACTCGCTTAACCTCAGTCTTTTGAGTAATTGATGGCGCATCAATACCTAACTAGATTAAGCTACGAGGGGCCAGGAATTCATGCTCACCAATTCGAAACCTGTTGCTTTAACTGGTTTGGGTTTTGAGGTTCACTCTTTCTGTCCTCTTGGGTACTTCGTCACCACGTGGTCACAGGGCGCGGCGATGGAGTTGTTTATGCGAATCACCCTCCTTTTCCTCAGCTAACATCATCGTCGAGTCGCGATGGGTCTTCTTCTTCTTCCTCGGGCTGTTTGGTCGCTGACGGGTTTTTTAAACGGTTGGGGCTCGGTTGGTTTATACTGTCAAACTGATTTTACTACCCATGCTTCGAACGCCAGCTTATTCGTCATGGACGCTGCTACCCATGCTTCGAACACCAACTTATTCGTCAATTGGGGTTTTACTGTCCATGCATTCAACACCAACTTATTTATCAAACGCCAGCTTATAACTAGGTGTTTGTCCCCCAACACGTCTTCCCGCTGCCCTTCTCTGCCCTTATCGGTTTACCGTATTCTTCGTCTCATCTCGTCTGCCCATTTGTGGCCTGTGTGTCCTTTGTGTTTTCGACTCGGCTTCTCGTTCTCCTCCCGCGTTTGGCCGCAGTGTAATGGGCGTCCTTGGTGTTGAGCGGTGCGGGGAGGGAGAAGGGGGCCCGCCACGAGGCGCGAGAGCAAGAGGCAAGTGGCAAGAGCTGAGAGATAAGAGCAAGAGACCGAGAGAGACCGATCACTACCGATGGGCCTACAATTATACCCGGTTCTTCGCCCCTTATCTGCACGCCAAATCAGGTCAGTCCTTTGTCTAACTTTTGGCGGGCTCATTTAAAATGATTACAGCCATTTACTTTAACAACTTCTGGGGCAGTTGTCTCCTGGTATAATGGCTTCGATATCCTGGCTGTTTGTCATTTATGAAACTTAATCGGGTTTCCTGACTTGGCAGCTACCTGTGAGCTGTTGCCGATTATTTATGCGAAGACTAGATGGCTTTCAGATTAGAGCCATCCTGGCTTGATCTGTTCCAAGGTGAAGAATGCATATTCTGTGTTTACTTATCTGTCTAGCTTTACAAAGGCTTTTCACAGATTCCTGCATGTTAGGTTTCGTTTCAGGGCCTGCCTGTTTGCAGGGCCTTGATTTTAAAATCCTGTCGGTTTTGGTCACGAGGTCTCGGAAGCCATTTTGGGTACCTTTTTTTTTAATAACTTGTCCATACAGGGTCCTTTTATACATAACTTTCGGGGAATGTGGGAATTTTGAGAACCCATCAACAGCAGAAGGAAATCTTACTGAAAATCAAATGATAACATCCCATTGAACATCACTGCATAATGACATATAAGTTCTAGAATTGCAAAACTGCACTCCCAGCATGCAAATTGGAGAACTGGAATGACGGTCAGCTTGCCCAATCTTCGGTTCTGACAATTTTACGGCCATTAATTTTAATGGCGAGAAAATTGGGAGCGTATTAAATCAGGTGCATTGACCTCCATTGCAATTCTCCAATATGTGTTCTTGTTGAATGAGACTCCAAGGGAGAAGTGGAGTCTCACAATTTTGGGCAATACAAAACACAAATTGTTTTTCAAGGTAGTAGCACACATCTATATTGAAGTAACATTGATAAATCTCTCAAGCTTTATGAAGGCATGTAAAGTCTTTGATGTTAGACTGTATTATAACATACTCCAACTTATATTTGTATCCTGTGTAACACATTTCAAGGCATTGTTCATATCTATTATATTGTTTATAGAAACAGTGAATAGCTCCTTACCCAAGTGCAGCATTCCAGACCAGAAGGACAGTTATCAGGCAGCTGGGGTGCTTACATCCAAATTGCTGGCTGCTGTGAGTCTCCACAGAACTAACATTCCTCAGTCTCCCACACACTCTAGCCCAGACCAGCATTTCATTTTGCAGTTTCCTCCTTGCTATCTCCAAGCGGAAACTTGCCATGGTGATGAATTTGATCTGGCAGCGTGGCCAGTTTTGTGGGCGGGACTGGCTTCCAGCGCAATGTTTTTTAAACCAACGCAAAAGATCGCTGAAACTCTATTTGTGCTGAATGTAACTTGCGCTTGAATTTCCCCGATCTTTTGCGCTGGTTTTACCAATTTTGGCCAAATTGTCAACACAACCTAGCGGAAACTCTACCCCAAAGTATTCATTTAGTATCTCCTTCATTCATTCATCCTCCACAAGAAGAGTTCCTTTTTCATCTCCAATCATCTCTATTTTTTGTTGAACTGTTCTTTTATATGTTTATAATTTTTTTACTAATTTAGTTTATGTTACCTGCCAATCTTTCGCCATAACTTTCTAATCTCACTTTTTGCTTCCTTCTAAATTTTCTATATTTGGCTTCATCTTCTTTGAATCGTTAGCCTGGAATTTGTTTCACTTTAATTTTAATTTTTCCACTGTTATTTTGTAGGCAAACATGACAGTCATTTTGTTCATAGCAAGATCTACAAACAACAATGAAATATATAACCAATGAATCTGCTTTTTGGAAGGGTTATTTGAAGATAAATGTTGGCCTGGACACTGGAAGAACTCGCTTGCTCTTATTCATAGGTACCTTGTGATCTTTTATGTCCATCCTACCTGGCAGACAAGACTTTGGTTTAATGTCTCATCTGATAAGGAGTCATAGAGTTATACAGCACAGAAAGAGGCCTTTCGGCCCATGGTGTCCGCGCCGGCCATCAAGCTCTGTCTATTCTAATCCCATTTTCCAGCACTTGGTCCGTAGCCTTGTATGCTATGGCATTTCAAGTGCTCATCTAAATGCTTCTTGAATGTTGTGAGGGTTCTTGCCTCTACCACCCTTTCAGGCAGTGAGTTCCAGATTCCAACCACCCTCTGGGTGAAAAGGTTTTTCCTCAAATCCCCTCTAAACCTCCTGCCCCTTATCTTGAAACTATGCCCCCTGGTTATTGACCCCTCTACTAAGGGGAAAAGTTCCTTTCTATCTACCCTATCTATGCCCCTCATAATTTTGCAAACCTCAATCAGGTCCCCCCTCAGCCTTCTCTGCTCTAAGGAAAACAACCCCAGCCTGTCCAGTCTCTCTTCATAGCTGAAGCGCTCCAGCCCAGGTAACATCCTGGTGAATCTCCTCTGCACCCTCTCCAGTGCAATCACATCCTTCCTATATTATGGCGACCAGAACCGCACACAGTATTCCAGCTGTGGCCTAACTAGCGTTTTGTACAGCTCCATCATAACCTCCCTGCTCTTATATTCTATGTCTTGGCTAATGAAGGCAAGTATCCCATATACCTTCTTAACCACCTTATCTACCTGTCCTACTGCCTTCAGGGATCTATGTACATGCACACCAAGGTCCCTCTGATCCTCTGTCCTTCCTAGGGTCCTACCATTCATTGTTTATTCCCTTACCTTGTTAGTCCTCCCAAAATGCATCACCGCACACTTTTCAGGGTTAAATTCCATTTGCCACTGTTCTGCCCATCTAACCAACCCACCTATATCGTCCTGTAGCCTGAGGCTTCCCTCCTCGCTATTTACCACTCCACCAGTTTTCGTGTCATCTGCGAACTTACTGATCATACCTCCTACATTCATATCTAAATCATTAATGTACACTACAAGAAGCAAAGGACCCAGCACCGATCCCTGCGGTACACCACTGGACATAGGCTTCCAGTCACAAAAACAACCTTCGACCATCACCCTCTGCCTCCTACCACTAAGCCCATTTTGGATCCAATGTGCCAAATTGCCCTGGATCCCATGGGCTCTTACCTTCTTGACCAGTCTCCCATGCGGGACTTTGTCAAAAGCCTTACTGAAGTCCATGTAGACTACATCAACTGCACTACCCTCACCCACACACCTAGTCACCCCCTTGAAAAATTCAATCAAATTGGTTCGACATGATCTCCCCCTGACAAAGCCATGCTGACTATCCTTGATTAATCCTTGCCTCTCCAAGTGGAGACTAATTCTGACCCTCAGAATTTTTTCCAATAATTTCCCTACCACTCACTGGCCTGTAATTCCCTGGTTTATCTCTACTACCCTTCTTGAATAATGAATAATGCTACTATGTTAGCTATCCTCCAGTCCTCTGGCACCTCCCCTATGGCCAGAGAGGTTCTGAAAATTTGTGTCAGAGCCCCTGCAATCTCCTCCCTTGCCTCACACAGCAGCCTGGGATACATCTCGTCTGGGCCTGGGGATTTATCCACTTTTAAGCCCGCTAAAACCGCTAGTACCTCCTCCCTCTCAATACTAATTTGTTCAAGTATATCACAATCCCCCTGCCTGATTTCTATGCCTACATTGTCCTTTTCCATAGTGAACACAAATGCAAAATATTCATGTAAAATCTCACCTACATCTTCCGGCTCTACACACAGATTGCCACTTTGGTCCCTAATGGGCCCTACTCTTTCCCTGGTTATCCTCTTACCCTTAATATACTTATATAACACCTTGGGATTTTCCTTTATTTTGCCCGTCAGTGTTTTTTCATGCCACCTCTTCGCTCCCCTAATTTCTTTTTTAAGTACCCCCCTGCACTTTCTATACTCCTCTTGGGCTTCCACTGTTTTTAATCCTTTGTATCTGCCAAAAGCCTCCCTTTTTTTCCTAATCCATTCTTTTATATCCCTTGACATCCAGGGTTCCCTGGGCTTGTTGGTCCCACCCTTGACCTTTACGGGAACATGTTGGCGTTGTACTCTCTCTCTTTCCTTTCTGAATGACTCCCATTGCTCTGATGTGGATTTTCCTACAAGTAGCTGATCCCAGTCCACTTTGGCCAGATTCTGCCTTATCATATTAAAATCAGCCTTCCCCCAATTTAGAACCTTTATTTCCGGTCCATCTTTGTCCTTTTCCATGACTAGGGTTGCAAAATTCTGGGAATTTTTAAAAGAGGAAACTTTCCATGGGAATTTTCAGGAATTTTGGGAATTTATGGGAATTTTGAGTTTTTTTGCACACTAATGGTTTTTGTCTCTGACCCTTATATTATCTTTGTCGTCAAAATAGACATACTGTTCCATACAAATAAAAACAGGCTTTCAAAACTTTATTTAGGTTATAATTTTGAACTTTATTGAACCCCCACAAAAAAGACCCATCTTAAATAAAATAAAAAGAGCGTCAGCTTATTTAGCCTGTAATTTGTCCTTATTTTGTTCCTTCTGAGTCTTCTACTCCTCATTGCTCCTCCTGATTCTCTGACTCTGGCTCTGACGTGTCCATTTCCTCCTCTGTGTCAGTGTCTAGCTGTGTGGTGGACACTTCTGTATCTGGCTCAATAAGTTGTAGGTTCGCCCGGATAACCACCAGTTTCTCCACTCTCTTGTTAGTCAGCCTGTTGCGCACCTTTGTATGCGTATTCCCAAAAAGTGACCAGTTTCGTTCAGAGGCCGCTGATGAAGGTGGGATTTGGAGTATCACCGATGCAATAGGTGACAGGGCCTCAGATGCACAAAGTCCCTTCCACTAGGTATGTGCACTGATATGCTTGCATGATTCCCATATCCCATCCCCATTCCAAAGACCTTGCTTGGTAGAGAACTTTGCCAGACTTCCCAGAACTTTGCCCACATCCAGATTGAGATGGTGTGAGAGGGTAGAAATCACACTGTAAGTGCTGTTGATCTATTCTCCAGAAAGTATTGGTCTCCCAACATGCTTTGGGTCCAGCATGTATGCTGCAGCATGAATCGGCTTGACACAAAATTCTTGACGCGTCTGTATGAATTGAACAATTGCCTTCTCCTCTGCTTTGAGCAGCAGGGATGTGGGTAGGGCAATGCTGATTTGTTCTTTTAAATCAGTAAAAAGCCTGAGAACATCTGACAAGACAGCGTCATCTCCTTCAATCTGAGCAATTGCAGATGCTACTGGTGAGAGTAGTTTAAGGCTGCTAACCACTCTCTCCCAAAACACATCATGCAGCAGTATTTTCTTGATGGTGGTTTCCATATCCCCAGACTGGGATATTGCCATTTCTTGCAGCGACTCCTTACCCTCCAGAAGGCTGTTGTACATTATGACAGCACCACCCCATCTAGTGTTGTTGGGCAGCTTCAGTGTGGTGTTCTTGTTCTTTGTCATTTGCTTGGAGTTGTAGGTTGCTGCAACTACCTGTTTTCCCCTGACATACTTAACAACTTGCTTGGCTCTCTTGTACAGTGCTTCCATGGTTCTCAAACCCATGATGTCCTTGAGGAGCAGGTTAAGCCCATGAGCTGCGCACCCATTAGACGTAATATAAGGGTAGGCCTCCTCCACTTGAGCCCAAGCAGCCTTCATATTCGCAGCATTGTCAGTAACTACCGCAAAGACCTTTTGTGATCCAAGATCGTTGGATAAATGCTGCTGCATCTTTGTGGCATTCTTTACATATGGCTTTCTACAGTGTTTGCACATGTACACAGTCTTTCCATCTTTAATGCCTGGGGTAAAATGCTTCCACACATCCGACGGTAAACGTGGCATTGTTCTATGCAGAGAAATAAAGGGCATTCATCTCTGTGTCGAACTGCGGTCGATCAGCACGATTGCAACAGGGTGAGTACATTTTTGCTGATGCTCCATGTGATGGAAGCATGACCTGTACACACACGACGCTACATCACCAATAGTGTATTATTTTGTATATTTTAAATTGAAGGACAACAGAGTTCAACAAGTAACTGGTTTATTTGGTATAAAGTCTGATTTACTTACTGCATCATCACAACATCAGCAGAAAACAAAATGACTTCCCTTAGGACCCCTAACCTGGATCTTAAAAAAACTATAGCAGTCTTACAGATGCCTGCAGGCCAATCACAATTCGATATGCAAATATTACAAATAGAGGGAGCTAATCGCTCATCCACCCAATCAGGACACATTTGTTCACAGTCACACACAAAACTTGTAATTATTAAAACAAGCCAAGTAAGAAGATAAACATATATTGATTAAGAAATTCCTTAATAATTAAGATTCCATCTCTGTTAGTAATTTTAAGAGAGGACCTGTGGAAAAAAAAGAAAGAAATACAAAAAAAACAATATTATGCTAGCATGTGCTTTTTTGGGCAAAATTCCCCAAATTCCCAAGCTAAACTTCCCGTGGAAAATTTCCGGAAATTTACCGGAAACTTTCCACCCCTTTGCAACCCTATCCATGACTACCTTAAATCTCACCGAATTATGGTCACTGTCACCAAAATGGTCTCCTACTGACAGTTCTATCACTTGCCCGGCTACATTCCCTAGAATTAGGTCCAGTACCACCCCCTCTCTTGTAGGACTTTCTACATGCTGGCTCAAAAAGCTCTCCTGGATGCACTTTAAGAATTCATCACCCTCTAAGCCTTTCACACTCTGACTATCCCAGTTAATATATCATAGTATTATAAGGTTTAGATTAGCTATGGAAAATGACAGGGAGCAATCTAGAGTAAAAATACTTAATTGGAGGAAGGCCAATTTCAGTGGGCTGAGAATGGATCTGGCCCGGGTAAATTGGAATCAAAGATTGGCAGGCAAAACTGTAATCAAACAATGGGCTGCCATTAAAGAGGAGATGTTTCAGGTACCATCGAGGTGCATTCCCACAGTGGGGTAAGGTAGGGCAACCAAAGTTAGAGCTCCCTGGATGATGAAAGAGATAGAGAGTAAGATGAAGCAGAAAAAGAGGGTGTATGACAGATGTCAGGTTGAGAATACAAGTGAGAACCAGGCTGAATATAGAAAGTTCAGAGGAAATAAGAGGGGCAAAGAGAGAGTATGAGAATAGATTGGCAGCTAACACAAAAAGGAATCCATAAATAGTAAATGGGTAATAAGAGGAGGGGTGGGCCGATTAGGGACCAAAAAGGAGACCTACACATGGAGGCAGAGGGCATGGCTGAGGTACTAAATGAGTATTTTACCAAGGAAGAAGATGCTGCCAAAGTCATAGTGAAAGAGGGGGTAGTTGAGATACTGGATGGGCTAAAAATTGATAAAGAGGAGGTACTTGGACTTGGGTATACAGGGCACAATTTTAAACAGGGAAAGAGCCATGACAGGAGGAGGGCCACCCTCAGTAGCCCAGATAATGCACAAGTAGTCACTTGGGTGTCATGTTTTTATTTTTGAAAAACTATTAGTTGCTTGTCGTGATAAAAATTTCTGCTGGCAAACTATTGAAGTTGTGGCCTGTGTCATTTCGCGAATGGGACTTCCACATTGAGGGCTTAGGGTGACTTGCAATTGTCAGTATGGTGGTCATAGTGATAGGAATCTGCAGGTTATTGGCCATTGTCGATGCTCTGGTAAGAAGCTGTGAGGCAAAAGTGCTTGAATGGCTGGGCTAAGCAAGTCTGGCCAAGATGAGTGCGTCCCTTGCATCCCGGGCAGCAGTGTGCTCGCATGCTGCTGCCGCTAGTTGATGCGCCTCCACAAACTGTTCGTTGTCGCTCTCCTCCTCCTCCTCATCATCATCTGAGGAGGTTATGTGATGAGCCACTTGTTCCTCAGGCATCTGCAAGCCACGATGCTCTGCCATGTTGTGAAGTGCACAGCAGACCATGACCATTCTGGAGACCCTGGCTGCCCAGTACTGCAGGGCTCCACCTGATCTATCAAGGCATCTGAAGCGCATCTTCAGCAAGTCGATGGTTTGCTCGATTATGTATCTGGTGGAAATGTGGCTGGAGTTGTCGCGCTCTTCAACTTCGTTGGATGGGCTCCTCAATGGCGTCATTAGCCACGTCTTCAGGGGATAGCCCTTATCTCCAAGTTGCCATCCAAAAAGTTGGTCTGGCGGACTGAAGAGCGGAGGCACACTAGACTGGCGCAGGGTGAAGGAGTCATGGCAACTGCCAGGGTACTTGGCGCAAACATGCAAAATTTCCTTCTTGTGGTCACACACCAGCTGTACATTGAGGGAGTGGAAGCCCTTGCGGTTGACAAAAATACCTGGATTGTGATGGGGTGCCTTAAGGGCCACATGTGTGCAGTCTAGGATGCCCTGCACACTTGGAAAGCCTGCCAGATTGTCAAACCCAACTGCATGCGCAGTTACACTGGCTTGATTCTTGGAGAAATTGATGTAATTGTGCGCGATGGCAAAGAGGGCATCGGTTACCTGCATAATGTAAGTGTGTGCGGCCGCCTGGGAGATGCCGCTGATGTCTGCTGCTGATCCCTGGAAGAAACCTGAAGCAAAAAAGTTGATTGCGGTGGTGACTTTGACAGCCACTGGTAAGGGGTGTCCACCCGCTCCTCTGGGCTCCAGATCTTGCTGCAGCATTGCGCAGATGTCACCCACTACCTCTCGAGAAAGTCTGAGCCTCCTTTGGCACTGCTGCTCAGTCATGTTGAGATAGCTCATCCTCTGTCTGTAAACCCTGTTTTGGGGGTATCTCCTGCGCCGATGTGCTTCCATGCGCTGGCGCCTTCTGGCCTGTGCAGCTTCAGATGGGTGAGCAGCAGCTTGGAGCTCCTCCTGTTGCTCCTGCAGTTGGTGCTGCTGTTGTTCAGGGTTCTGCTGCTGCCGTGGATGGTCTTCGTCCGAATCTGATGTCCAGGAGGAAAGGAAATAAATGGTTCCCATTCTTCAGGTCTATACCTCAGTTGAGGAAGCGCTCATTCAAGGTGGGGAGAGGCGTTTCCCAGGAGGTCACACTGGAGATGGGTGTCAGGCTCCAAACTTCCACAACAATGAGTAGGCCTGCTAAAAGTTCCCCCAGACCTGAGACAACAAAGTTCTGCCACCTGCAAATGAAGATTGCTGAAATCCCCTTTTTAATGGTGGAGCTGCAGCTGTTAGTAAGCAATCCACGAGTGATGCCGCCAGGATTCACTGGCGTATTCCAGAAGAGACGTGCAGCTCATGGGAAAAGTGTTAAAATCAGAAAGGCCTCTCAAAATGGGGTTATAGAGGCAATTAAGTGGTTGTTAAGGGCCTTAAGGGCCTATCCCGCCTCTTGGAGGCTTTCCATCCCTCTTGGAGGCAGGATGGAAAGCGGGTCAGAAAACATGCATTTGGGAAAATTGCTCGGAGGCGGGATGGAGGCGGATCGGGCCCACCCGCCATCTTTAGTGATTTTACCACCTCGCACGCCTCCAATCTCGCCTCCTCGGGCCTGGCAAAATCGAGCCCATAGAGTACAAAAGCAAAGAAGTTATGATGAACCTTTATAAAACACTGGTCCGACCTCAACTGGAGTATTATGTCCAATTCTGGCTACTGCACTTTAGGAAGGATGTGAAGGCCTTAGAGAAGGTGCAGAAAAGATTTACGAGAATGATTCCAGGGATGAGGGACTTCAGTTATGTGGATAGACTGGAGAAGCTGGGGTTGTTCTCCTTCGAGCAGAGATGGTTGAGAGGACATTTGATAGAGGTGTTCAAAGTCATGAGTTGACTAAGCAGATTAGATGGAGAGAAACTGTTCCCATTGGCAGAAGAGTCGAGAACCAGAGGACACAGATTTAAGGTGATTGGCAGAAGAACCAAAGGCGACATGAGGAAAAACCTTTTAACACAACGAGTGGTTAGGATCTGGAATGCACTGCCTGAAAGGGTGGTGGAGGCACATTCAATCATGGCTTTCAAAAGGGAATTGGATAAGTACCTGAAGAAAAAAAAATTGCAGGGCTATAGGGAAAGGGCCGGGGATTGGGACTAGCTGAAGTGCTCTTGCAGAGAGCCGGCATGGGCTCAATGGGCTGAATAGCCTCCTGTGCTGTAACCATTCTATGATTCAATGAAAGTTGGGATGATACCTCCAACAGTGCAGCACTCTCTCAGTACTGCACAGAAGTGCCAGTCTAGATTGTATGCTCAAGTCTCTGGAGAAGGACTTGAACCACACAACCTTCTGACTCAGAGGCGAAAGTGTTACCACTGAGCCAAGCCTATTTTATTCACAATACTTTGTGCATTTATATACATCTAACTCAAACTTCTGTCTATGACAATCTTACTCATTTTACCTGCTCCTTCTGATCTGTTTTTCATTTTTATCTTTCCTATAGTGCTTATCTTCTTCACTCAGAGAGTGGTGAACCTGTGGAATTCTCTACCACAAAGGCAGTTGAGGCCAATTCATTAAATATATTCAAGAAGGAGTTAGATATATTTCTTAAGGCTAAAGGGATCAAGGGATATGGGGAGAAGGCAGGGACAGGGTACTGAGTTTGGATGATCAGCCATGATCTCATTAAATGGCGGAGCAGGCTTGAGGGGCCGAATGGCCTACTCCTGCTCCAATCTTCTATGTTTCTAGCCCTTTTGTTCTTTTTGCTACCTCATCTTGCTTGTGATTGCCCTCCTCTAAGTTGTTGTCGTTGTCACAGGCATTCCGTACTGAACCTTTTTGTCAATTCAATGCTCTCAGGAGATTGCGGCACATACTTCTGGACTTTTGTAATCCACTGTCTTCTCATAGTTTGAGATTAATCTCTCATTAGTCAGCTCAAATTTATACTGATTTAATTTACCCAACTGCTGCAGGCAAAAACAAGTAATCCCACCATTTATGCAACCAATTAATTAAACTGTTACTGACTCAAACCAGCCCACAGGTCTGGTACCAAGTAAACAAGTTTAAACAGCTCCTAGTATTGAACAGCTAAAATGAAGTAAAGTAAAATGAAATTATTTTAAACTCAAAGTACAGTGAAATAAATTAATGACAACTTCAGTCCCTATGCCCCATCACTCCCAATGAGGCTAAACTCCACACTCTCCAGGCCTTTTGTGCTCCTTTGACCTCTCACAGCTCTTTCGAAACTCCCTTTTTGAATCCTCCCCAGTCCAGCTTCCTATCTTTTCACAGCACCAAAATGGCCCTTGTCAAAGTCATAAATAATATCCTCTGTGACTGTCATTATAGTTCATTATACTTCCTTATGCTCTGTGACCTTTCCCCAGTGTTTAATATGATCCTTTCCGGAATGCTTTGTTCCTCTGATTCCAGCTTTGTGTACCTCCCCTCACCTCCATCCAACTCTCTGTAACTCCTTCCCCAAGCCACTCCACCTTACCATCTCTCCCCACCTTTAAAACTCTCCACAAAACTGATCTCTTTGGCCAAACTTTAACTTTCTATTTGGAGTGCAAAGGATACAAATATAAAATTGTTTTCAATTACACATTTTTTTTTACTTTAATAATGGTGAAATTATTGTAAAAGTAATCCTTTAATAAAAGCTGGAAATTAATGCTTAATTAATGCCAGTGACCAACATTCTAATGTTATAAATCACACATTTTGTGCTCTGTCAATTTTATAAAATTAAAAGGCTTGCAGTGACCTAATGAATTGTTTTAGGTATCAAACCAGCTTAGGCAATTTTTGAGCATTATACCACAAATTTGAAACTGTTCTGGGTACTCACATGCTTTTGAACTAGTGATGAGTAATGTGGCAGTACAAATGGCTCAGATACAGAAAAGCTGGAACAATGTACAAAGTTCATCAAAATGTTAACTGCTTGGATGATTAATAAACTGCCTGATCTTAGTGGGCCTGATACTGGAGGGCGTGGAATTGAGAAGGAATGAGCTCTGTCTGGTTTCCTTGGAGATGTTATTAGGTAAAAAATGGTTTAACTAGATTGGTAATCCTATATATGTGATGGTATTCAGCTATGGAAATAGCATCTGTACTGATGCATGAAGGAAAATATGTGGCCCATTGTAAGAAAATGTTTTTTGTATACTATAGTATAGTATTGTAGCCACTTTCTATGATGCACTACAAGCTTTAATGTAGAATGCACATTTCTAGAGAAACTGTGTACAACACCTTTAATAGAAGTCTTCTCAATACAAACCACTTGTTATACAGTTTAAAAATAGTGTTTAAGAGCAGGTGAATTGCATTAGACTATAAGAACTAATGTTACGATAAATAATTAAACTAAACAATATTTAAAATTACAAAAATAAAATATTTCATATACCATGGGATGATTGTCCTGGGTGTGCTTGTGCTGGCTGTGACTGACAATATTATTTTAATATAGTTTTGGGCCATTCTACAGAATATAGTAAAAAAAACTATTAAAACACCATAACAAAAAGGGTAAATGTGCAATAAAAACTTGGGTTATTCATTGTGTACTCCCAAGATTCCAATTGTATTATTTTTGAACATCTTCCAAATTGCTACTGCAGTCCTTAAAGAGTTAGTGGATAATGCTTCAGAACATCTGTAAGATTACATTGTGGGTGACTGGTGAAATTGCTGGAAATGTATTGATAATTTTTGTATGTATTACACTAAAATAGTTTTGATACATTATTACAGGATAATGAATATGAGTAAGTGAATTTCAAGGCAGTAATCCAATCTGAGGGTTTAGATAAATTCATAAATCAAGAGAGCTGAGCCTGAGGAGTTTGAGTGTCATTCAAACCCGTGAGATTGGATTACTATCTTAAATTGACTTATATGCACACATTATTTATAAAATATACGAGGCACGTAATTTTCATTCAAATTATTATTTTTCTTACTGTTGTAGTGTCTGTTTCTTAATCTGAAGGTTTTCAAATGTCTCTTGAATTTGAAACTAGTAATGTGTGGCATGAAACAAAGGCTATTATTAGATTTTCAATATACAACAACTTGCATTTATATAGCACCTTTAACATAGAAAAACATCCCAAGGTGCTTCACTTAAGTTTAATCAGACAAAAATGGATACTAAGCCAAATAATAAGATATTAAGAGGGGTGACTAAAACTTGTGTAAAAAGGTGGGCTTTAAGGAGGGTCTTAAAGGAGGAGAGGGAGGTGAAGAGTCAGAGAGGCTTACTGAGGGAATTCCAGAATATGGGCCTAGGTGGCTGAAGGCATGAGCGCCAACAGTGGGCTGAAGACAGTGGGGGATACACAAGAGGCCAGAGTTGGAGGAACACTGAGTTTTTGGAGGATTGTAGGGCTGGAGGAGGTTACAAAGATGTGGAGTAGCGACGTCATGAAATTATTTAAATGTGAGGATGGGAATTTTAAATTTGAGGTGTTGGGGGACTGAGAGTCAATATAAGTTAGTGAGCATGGGGGTGATGTGTGAGTAATTTGTCTTATTTGGAAGGAGGAGAGCATGCCAGGGGATCTCAGAGACGCCGTAATCGTGACCACCTTCAAGAAAGGTGACAAGTCCGATTGCGGTAATTACAGAGGAGTCTCCCTGCTGTCTGCCACAGGGAAAGTCATCACAGGAATCCTCCTCAATCGCCTTCTCCCAGTGGCTGAAGAGCTCCTCCCAGAGTTGCAATGCGGATTTTGCCCACTAAGGGGCACAATGGACATGATCTTCACCGCGTGTCAACTACAAGAGAAATGCAGGGAACAGCACCAACCGCTGTACATGGTCTTCTTTGATCTCACAAAGGCCTTCAACACCGTTAACCGTGAAGGATTATGGAGTGTCCTCCTCAAATTCGGTTGCCCTCAAATGTTTGTCACCATCCTCCGCCTGCTTCACGACGACATGCAAGCCGTGATCCTGACCAACGGATCCACTACAGACCCAATTCACGTACGGACCGGGGTCAAGCAAGGCTGTGTCATCGCACCAACGCTCTTCTCGATCTTCCTGGCTGCAATGCTCCATCTCACCCTCAGTAAGCTCCCCGCTTGAGTGGAGCTAATCTACAGAACAAACGGGAAACTGTTCAACCTCCGTCGCCTCCAGTCCAGATCCAAGGTCGTCCCATCCTCTGTTCTCGAATTACAGTATGCAGACGACGCTTGCATCTGCGCACACTCTGAGGTCGAACTCCAAACCATCATCAACACCTTCACCGAAGCGTACGAGAGCATGGGCCTTACACTAAACATCTGTAAGACAAAGGTCCTCTACCAACCTGCCCCCGCCACACAGTACTGCCCCCCGATTATCAAAATTCATGATGAGGCCTTGGACAACGTGGACCACTTTCCATACCTCGGGAGCCTACTGTCAACAAGGGCAGACATCGATGACGAAGTCCTACACCGCCTTCAGTGTGCCAGTGCAGCCTTCGGTCGCCTGAGGAAGAGAGTGTTTGAAGACCAGGACCTCAAACCCAGCATCAAGCTCGTGGTCTACAGAGCAGTAGTGATACCCGCCCTCTTGTATGCTTCAGAGACATGGACCATGTACAGCAGGCACTTCAAAGCACTGGAGAGGTACCACCAATGCTGCCTCTGCAAGATCCTGCAAACCCATTGGCAGGATGGGCGCACCAACGTCAGTGTTCTTGCTCAGGCCAACATCCCCAGCATTGAAGCTTTGACCACGCTCGATCAGCTCCGATGGACGGGCCACATCGTCCGCATGCCCAATACGAGACTCCCAAAACAAGCGCTCTACTCGGAGCGCCGACGCGGCAAGAGAGCCCCAGGTAGGCAGAGGAAACGCTTCAAGGACACCTTCAAAGCCTCCTTGAAAAAGTGCAACATCCCCACCGACACCTGGGAATCCCTGGCCCAAGACCGCACAAAGTGGAGGAGAAGCATCCGGGAAGGCGCTGAACACCTCGAGTCTCTTCGCCAGGAGCAAGCCAAAGCCAAGTGCAAACAGCGGAAGGAGCACATGTCAACCCAAGCACCCCACCCACCCGCCCCTTCAACCACCATCTGCCCCACCTCTGACAGAGACTGTAGGTCCCGCATTGGACTCATCAGTCACCTGAGAACTCATTTTTAGTGTGGAAGCAAGTCATTCTCGGTTCTGAGGGACTGCCTAAGAAGAAGGAGAAGATGCGCGAGTAGGACTTGGTGCAGGATAAGATATGGGCAGCAAAGTTTTTGATGAGCTGAAGTTAATGGAGGGTGGGAGACCACCCAGGGGAACATCACAATAGTTGAATCTGGAAGTGACAAAGACAAGGATGAGGGTTTCAGCAGCAGATGGGCAGAGGCAGAGGTGGACAATGCTATGGAGGTGAAGTAGGCATTTTTTGTGATGGAGATTATGTGGCGTCAGAAGCTCAGCTCAGGTTCAACCTGAGAAAGTGGCCAGTGAAGGTGGATGGAATTGGTGGTGAGGGCAAGGTCTGAAGACACTGGCTTTGGTGTTTAATTGGAGGAAATTGCGGCTCATCCAGGACTGGATGTCAGTCAGGCAGGCTGACAACACAAAGGCATTGGAGGGATTGATATAAAGCTGGGTGTCGCCGACATACATGTGGAAGTTGGCCCTATGTCTGCGGTGATGTAGCCAAGGGACAGCCTATAGGTGAGGATGTTGAGGTGGCCAAAGTTAGGCCTTGAAGGACTCCAAAGGTAATGGTACAGGGGTGGAAAGAGAAGCCATTGCCGGCGATTCTCTGACTACAATTGGATAGCTAAGAGTGGAACCAAGCACGGGTAGTCCCACTGAGATGGACAATGGAAGAAGGGCTTTGGAGGAGTCTGTGGTCGACCATGTCAAAGGCTGCAGAGAGGCCAAGAAGGAAAAAGGGAGATAGTGCACCATGGTCACAGTCACAGAGGACATCATATGTGGCTTTTATTAGGGCCACTTCAGTGCTGTGGCAGGGGCGGAAACCTGATTGGAGAGATTCAACCTTGGAGTAGCAGGAAAGATGAACAAGAATTTGGGAGGCGTCAACACATTTAAGGGCTTTGGAGAAGAAAAGGAAGTTGAATATTAATCAGTAGTTTGCAAGGACAGAGGGTTTGAGAGTGACTTTTGAGGAGGGGTTAATGATGGGGGTTTTGAAAGGGAGGGAGACAGCACCTCATGAGAGGGAGCTACTTACCATATCAGCTAGCATGGGGACCAGGATATTGGATCACATGGCAGGGGCTACCAGATTGCCATTTTTTAACTGCTGCTGTCCTGGTGGTGTTGATGTAGCATTTGCATAACAAACAATGCAGGTGGGGAATATACTATTTATTATATAGCCTAGCCTAATTACATTGATAAAGGACGGAAGCAGAACTCTTAACAAAGACACTCAAACACATT
The DNA here is from genome assembly GCF_052327205.1 of Somniosus microcephalus. Classification (NCBI taxonomy): domain Eukaryota; kingdom Metazoa; phylum Chordata; class Chondrichthyes; order Squaliformes; family Somniosidae; genus Somniosus; species Somniosus microcephalus. Next base: position 148,318,839 of record NC_140996.1, read on the forward strand.
CACAGAGCATGATTTATCATCTTTCTTCTGTCTGTATTTTCTACTCTTTAAAAGTTATTAATGAGAGAGTGAAAAGTTAAGAGGCAATCTTCTGTTTTTTGAAAATATATATAGTTAAAAGCCAGAAAGCCAGTTGCAGTTATATTACAAAGAAAAGCTGAAGTGAATAAATTCTTGGCGGTACAGTACTCTCATTTACACTGATACTGCTGAAATTGGCTCAGTGCTAGACTGCATTTTTGGCATTGGTGCAACAAATCTGTTGCCAGGGAACTGACACCAAAAGTACAGGCCACAGTAGCATTCTGTGGTAGATTAATGTCTGTTGGTGCATCTTCTTCTGTTATACACAAGAAATCATAGAAACAAGAAAGGCCCTTCCAACAGACCAAAATAAATGGAACTGTGATTTATTTAATATGTACATGGAGGTTAAAAAATTATGAACATTTCCAAGAAGATATTCTGTACTGTAATTTAAAAGGTAACAAGTCAAAACTGGAAGATAGCAATTTTATTGTTCGTCAACTACAAAATGTTGCTTTGCCATTAGTGATATTCCTACATATGGTTAAGATTACAAGAGATTGAGAAAAAGGCTAGACACTTAACAGCAATGCACTACAAAGTAATAATGTGTGTAGAAAAGTAAAACAAATTATTAAATTAAGTACTATATCAATACTGTGTTTTATTTAAAATCACTCATGATACTTTATTTAGATTAAAAATATTGGCCCAGAAATTCGGGTCTCCACGGGTGAGTACGCATGGGGTACTCACCCATAGGCCCAATGGAAGTGCCGGTTTCCTGCATGCACTGAAGGGGTTCAGAGGTCGAACGCGTGCACAGGAGAGGCTGCGCGTGCGCATCGAACTTCGTTTTTTTTTACAGGTTTTCCTGGGAAGGTAAGACTGCAGAATTTAGAAATGTAAAAAGCAGGCGTAAGGCCTGCTTTTTACAAGGTAAGTGGTGAATTCATTAAAATTAAAACATTTTTTTCCACAGGTTTATTATTTTTAAATACTTTAAAGCAAGGTAAGTTTATTTTTAGCCCCGTTAGAAAATAAAATTACTTTTTTCAAAAATTTAAATTATTGTTTAATAGTTATTTCATGTCATTTATAGTTTATTTAAAAAATGTGATGTTTTTTAAAAGTTTATTTGAAGATTTAGTGCTCTTTTGGGGCCGTAGTATTTATAAGTCTTGACAACACTTCCTGTCAGACTTATGAATGGAGCATTCCCTGCTCCGATTGGCTCCCCATGGCCCACGTGATCCCAGGGGACGCATCGAACTAACTGCGCCCCTGGGATACGCAAGCACTGCGCGCCGGCAGCTGGACCAGGCCCCGGATCGGAATTCCACGGGGGGCGCACAGCTTAATGGCCGGCGCGCAAGGCAAGTGCAGGTTGGGGAAACCTCCGACCCGAATTTCTGGGCCATTAATTTAACCTGTAAAGCTTATCAGCAATCTTTTTCACTTCCAGCCACCAGATGGCAGTGCCAATCAAGAGCAGGATACTTTCTGCAGACCATTTTAAGTAAATGGTACATAGTAACATTTTTCAAGAATCTTCAAGAAATTCTCAGGAAACAGAAAGTAAAAATATCTAGAATTTTAACCCCAAGGACAGGTGATTTGGGGGTGGGTGGGAAAGTAACATTTTTAAAATTATTAAACCTGACCCCAACCCGCCCACTTCTGGTTCTAATGGAGGCAAGTCAGGGGGCAGGCAACCAACCCACTCTCAGGAGGCAGGTCTGTCCCTGAAATATTTTAAGGAGGCTATGAGCCTCTATTTTAACAGCAATTTTTATTTTTAACTCATGGAGGCCGTGATTCCCGGGCCTCGGGAATCCAAGGAGGTGAAAGGGGCAGGTTTCTTGAGGTAAGTATCTTTATTGCCTTGCTTGTGGGCCAGGAGGAGCAGGAGTGTTTCCCCCGGCCCAACAAACTTACCTCCACACGACCGGGCCCCCGCGATCAGCCGACCCCCACGCCACCGCAATGTATGATTACCCTCGCGATGTCCGATTCTCCCTCCCCTGCGAAGTCAGACTTACCTGACATCTGCTTCCGGCTGCTTTTCCGCATGGTAGGCAGCCAAGCCTGTCAATCTGGCTGGCTGTCGGGCAGGAAACCTGTTGAAAATATTTAAAAGCGGACCTGCCATTAAATTCAGCAGATGTGCGGGAAACCCTTCCGGGTTTCCCGTCTGAAAATCCTTCCTCCCGCTCTCTTCCCGACCTGGAATAAATACCGGGGTCTAATGCCAATATTTCACAAAAATGTTAACATAAGAAATAAAATAAAGTGCTACAGTGTTGTCCTAGAATCTTTAACAATTCAATATCAGTATATGCACACCTATCCAGTCTCACATAACTTGTTTTAAAAATGTAATCTATTTGATATAATCTGCTTAATTCCCAAACATTAACATATCTCCATCTGTTCAAATGAGTTTGCAATCTATCTAACTCTTTTTAATCGTATTAATCTAAATCCTGACATTTCCCTTATATTGACAGCCTGACAACATGTCACAACAGTAACAAATCAGACAGCTGTAATGATTGCTGATTTCAGGAGTAAAAGAACACTGAAAAGGGGGTTGCAGTTCAAAAATAGTACATCAAAAACTTTCAACCAACCTAAAGAATACAACCCTCTTTCTAGATTACTAGCTAGTTGTCAAGTTTCTATGTATTGGAAACGCTGGTAGCTACTGATGCTAACATTCCAGAGTGACACATATGCAAGCCCCACCTACCAGGTTGAATTACTAGCTGCTCACTTATCTTATCCTACCAAGTGGCTCCAGTTCCCACCCCATCTAGGTCAGCAGCATCTGTAGAGAGAGAAACAGAGTTAACGTTTCAGGTTGATGACCCTTTGTCAGTTCTGACAAAGGGTCATCGACCTGAAACGTTAACTCTGTTTCTCTCTCTACAGATGCTGATTATTTCCAGCATTATCTGTTTTTATTTCAGATTTCCAGCATCCGCAGTATTTTGCTGTTGTCCCACCCCATCTATATAGTTTCATCACCTTTTGTTTGGCCAGCTTGTAATATCTTTATTGTACATGTGTGGAGCATCACTTTTTAAGATTATTTATTGCTCATAATGGGCAAAATCAAGAAACAAACTGTTAACAAAAAAAATATTTTACTTGCAGTGCATTCATATTCAGCATTTTCACTAATATCGCACCCAGACACAAAGCAAAACAATCATCACATTGGGCACAAATTACATATGGTAGCCTAGTTACGGTACTGGACTAGCATCCCAGAGGCCATGAGTTCAAATCCCACCATGGCAGGTTGTAAAATTGAGCTGACCATGAAAGCTGTCAGATTGTCATAAAAACCCAACTGGTTCGCTAATGTCCTTCAGGAAATGGAGCCTGCCAACAGTACCTGGTCTGGCCTACGTATGACTACTGTTCCACACCATGGCCTGTATTTTCCAATCCCTATGGGTGTGTATGAGCTGTGTACACACCCATAGGGACCTCGCAAGTACCGGTTTCAGGCACGCCTGCCCTGGAGAAGGGCCTCCGCAGGTGGAGAGTCCAGCTTTCTGCAGAACCTCCGACCGCTGAAATCCCTTAAAAATCTTACGCCTGGTAAAAGCAGCCAGCATAAGAGTTTTTAAAAGTTTTTTTTAATTTCACTCATTTATAATTTGAAAATACTTTTTAAAAAGTAAGTTTATTTTTAGCCCCGTAAAAAACTTCAATTATTTTTTTCAAAAAATTACATTTTGTTTAAAATATTTAATTTAATGTAATTTTAACTAATTTTAAAAACGTGATTAAAAAAAAATGTATTTAATGTTTTGATGTGTTTTTGGAGTGATCGCCATTCATACTTTTGATAGGTCTAAGCTGTCAAAAGTATGAAGGGAGAGTCCCTTCTTTCATAGGTTTCCCATTGCCCACGTGATCCCAGAGACGCTTGCGAACCGCCTGCACCCCTGGGATACGTGGGCCCTGCGCATTTCGTCGTGGAGAGGCCCAGGAGCGGAAATGGCTGGACCTCTGGAGCCCTCAGGTAAGGGCGTAGATTTTTTCCAGATCAGAGGCCTCCACACGTAGGAAGCCTCCGATTGGAAAATTGAACCTTAATGTGTTCAGTGCAACTAGGGATGAGCAATCTATACTGTCCTGCTAGTGTCCCCCATGTCCAAGAATAAATGATGTGCCAGAATTAACAGTGAGGCTAAAGGTGCTCATTATTATTTATGCGTATGTAGGAGTCGCTGGAAATAAACAGACTGCGAGACTTTCATAGCAGCAAAGGAAAATGCGTGTTAGCTTTATTAACTCTCCGCATGGACTGAGGGACTCGGCCTCGTCGCAGGGCTATGACGTCATCACACAATCGACGACTCTTAAAAGGACCCTGCCCCGATAACCCAACCAAGTTCCGTACATAACGTGGAGCGATAACAACATTGGCTATACATAGTGAATTGTGTTACTGTCCCTATGTGGTCTCAGCCTCATACGTCCCCCCAGAACTCACTAGAACTGGCAATGTCAGTTGTTGAGGGGTCGGGATCACATGGCCGAAACGGCTCCTTAAGTCCGGGGCGGGGACCGGGGGGGTCGCAGGAGGGTCCCCGGGCGCTCGGTGGTGGACTGAGAGTGCAGAAGCCGGAGGTCGGCCCCGCCGTGGGGGCTGAGCCAACCCAACGGGTCGGTCCAGATCCAGGTGGGCCGGCTTAAGATGGTCCACGGAAATGTAGTCCGGCTTACCACCGACATCCACCACGAAGGCCTTGTCCCCGGCTTCCAGGACGCGGAATGGTCCGTCGTAGAGTGGGTGAAGAGGTCCCCGGTGGGCGTCGTGGCGGACGAAAACGTACTCCACCGCACGAAGGTTGGGCGGAACATGGGACTGAGGGAGACCGTGCTGCGACGTGGACACCGGCGCGAAAACCTTGGCGTTGTCCAGGAGGGCGGACCGCTGACGGGCTGCGAACCAAGGGTCCGTGGCTTTGGGGACGAAATCCCCGGGAACCCGCAGCGGCTGCCCGTAGACGAGCTCGGCAGACGAGGACTGGAGGTCCTCCTTGGGGGCGGCCCTGAGTCCCAGCATGACCCACGGGAGTCTGTCGATCCAACTGTCGTCCCGGAGGCTGGCCCGGAGCGTGGCCTTCATGGAGCGATGAAACCGTTCGCACAGCCCGTTAGTCTGAGGGTGATATGCGGTGGTGTGGTGGAGTCTCAACCCGAGGCCTTGGGCGACAGTGTTCCAGAGCTCCGACGTGAACTGGGGCCCCCGGTCGGAGGAGACGTCAGATGGGGCGCCGAACCGGGCGACCCAAGCGTTGATGAACGCCCGAGCCACATCGGCGGACGTTGTTGACGACAGCGGGATGGCTTCCAGCCATCAGGTGGTTCTGTCGACCATCATGAGGAGGTAGGTGAACCCGCGGGAGGGCGGCAGGGGCCCCACCAGGTCCACGTTAACATGGTCGAACCACCTCTCGGGCACCATGAAAGGCGCCAACGGGGCCTTAGTATGGCGATGCACTTTCAAGCGCTGGCATACCACGCAGGTATTGGCCCAGTCGCGAACGCCCTTCTTGAGCCCGTGCCAGACGAACTTAGCTGCCACCAGCTTCTGTGACGGTTTCCTGCCCGGGTGGGAAAGGCTATGGATGGCGTCAAAAACCTGCCGTCTCCACCCGTCGGGCACGACGGGGCGTGGCTGCCCAGCGGAGATGTCGCACAGGAGCGTGGTGCCGGCATCGTCAAACGCGACGTCCGCTAACTGAAGGCCCGTGACAACCGTCCTGTAGGCCTGGACGTCCGGGTCGGAGGCCTGGTCGGCCGCCATGCAGGTATAGTCAATGCCGAGGTGTACGGCACTGGCGACGGCCCAGGAGAGACAGTCGGCGACGGTTGTTTTTCCCAGCCACATGCTGGATGTCCGTCGTGAACTCGGAGACGAAGGAAAGCTGGCGCTGCTGACTGGCCGACCACGGCTCGGAAACTTTGGCCATGGCGAAGGTCAACGGCTTGTGGTCCACGAACGCCGTGAACGGGCGGGCCTCCAGCAGGAAATGGAAGTGTCGGACGGCGAGGTAGAGGCCGAGAAGCTCGCGATCAAAGGTGCTGTACTTCCGCTTGTTGGGGCGGAGCTGCCGGCTGAAGAAGGCAAGCGGCTGCCAGGTGCCGTTGACCCACTGTTCGTGGACGGCGCCGACAGCATAGTCCGAAGCGTCAGTGGTGAGAGCGATCGGCGCATCGGGCAATGGATGCGCCAGCATGGTCGCGTTAGCCAGGGCCCTTTTCGTGTCCGTGAAAGAATTGGCCATCTCCTCGGACCAGTCGACGGCGAGCTTTGCAGGCTTGCCTTTGAGGGCCTCGTAAAAGGGCCGCATAAGCTGGGCTGCCCGGGGAACGAAGCAATGATAAAAGTTCACCATGCCCAAAAATTCCTGCAGGGCCCTCACGGTGAGGGGTCGCGGAAAATCCTTCACGGCCTCCACTTTCGACGGCAGTGGCACCGCCCCGTCCTTCGAGAACTGGCACTTGGCCGGATTGACGATTAGGCCGTGCTGGCTGAGGCGTTCGAAGAGAGTCCGGAGGTGGGACACATGCTCCGTCCTGGAGGCACTGGCGATGAGAATGTCGTCCAGGTAGACGAACAGGAATGGCAGGTCCCGTAACACGGTGTCCATTAGGCGTTGAAAAGCCTGAGCGGCGTTTTTGAGACCGAATGGCATGCGGAGGAATTCGAACAGCCCGTACGGGGTGATCACCGCGGTTTTCGGGATGTCCTGCGGCCGAACGGGGACCTGGTGGTAACCCCGAACGAGGTCCACTTTAGAGAAAACAATTTTCCCGGCCAGGCGGGTGGAAAAGTCCTGGATGTGTGGAATCGGGTAGCGGTCGGGGGTCGTAGCGTCGTTGAGGCGCCGGTAATTGCCGCACGGGCGCCAACCGCCGCCTGGTTTCAGTGTGATGTGGAGGGGCGAGGCCCACGGACTGTTCAACTGGCGAATGATGCCGAGGTGCTCCATCATGTCGAACCCGGCTTTACCGATAGCGAGTTTCCCCGGGTCGAGGCGCCGAGCGTGGGCGTAGACAGGTGGACCGGTGGTCAGGATGTGGTGTTCTACCCCGTGCTTGGTGGCGGCGGACGAGAAAGTGGACTTCGTGAGGTCCAGGAACCCGGCGAGGAGGCGGGAAAACTCGTCGGAGGCCGAGAGTGCGCTGGACAACTTTGTCGTGCCGGAACCACTGAGCGAATACGGGCGCGAACTGAAAGTCTCAGCATTGACGAGACGTCGGTTCTTGACGTCCACCAAAAGGCCATTGGCACAGAGGAAGTCAGCACCGAGAAGGGGGTGGACACTTTCGCTGTAACAAAGTCCCAAGCGAAACGCTGCCCGCCAAAACACAGCGCCACGCTCCGTTTCCCGAAAGTACGGCTGGAACTGCCATTGGCGGCTTCGAGGGCGGGGCAGTGGTTCCCCCCCACATGTATGTCTACGGTTGACGCGGGCAGGACGCTCACCTGGGCACCTGTGTTGCAGAGGAAACGACACCCAGAGTCAGTGTCCGTAATGAATAACAGACTACCTGAACGGCTGACAGCCATGGTAGCTAATGAGTGGGCCTTCGCGTTTCCCGACGCGGTAAAGCTGCACGGGGGCTGGCACTTCTTAGCGTTGGGGCCGAACTGCGCGTGGTAGAAGCACATGCTTGGGGGCTGCCGCCGTTGGGCTGTGGCGGTGGGGACAGGGCCCCGCATGGCCGTGCAGTACTGTTGCCCAGCGGAGAAAAATTTGTCAGCCTCCTTGGCCAGGGCGCGGAAATCACTAATATGAGAGTTGGCTAAAGCCGTACCTGCCCTGACAGCTGTTGTAGGAACAGTTCTCTGAAGAGGAAGCACGGCTTGTGCTTGCCCAGGAGGGTTAACATATGGTCCATCAGTTCTGAGGGCTTGGAGTCGCCAAGCCCGGGTAGAGAGAGAAGCTGCCGTGCGCACTCGGGTTTGGTTAGTCCAAAAGTCTCGAGGAGGTGCGTTCTCAGCGTCGCAAATTTGTGGTGCTCCGGGGGGTCCTCGAGCAGGCCCACGACTCTGGCCGCGGTGGAGCTGCCGAGAGCAGAGACGACGTAATAATACTTCGTGTCGTCTGCGGTGATGTCCCGGAGTGCAAACTGAGCCTCGGCCTGGGCGAACCAAGCGGCAGCCTGCCGTTCCCAAAACTCCGGTAATTTGAGAGAAACGGCGTTCGTCGCCATCTCCGATAAAGTCTTTGGAAATGTCCAAAAGAGAAACGGGGTCACCAATGTAGGAGTCGCTGGAAATAAACAGACTGCGAGATTTTCATAGCAGCAAAGGAAAACGCGTGTTAGCTTTATTAACTCTCCACATGGACTGAGGGACTCGGCCTCGTCGCAGGGCTATGACGTCATCACACAAGCGACGACTCTTAAAGTGACCCTGCCCCGATAACCCAACCAAGTTCCGTACATAACGTGGAGCGATAACAACATTGGCTATACATAGTGAATTGTGTTACTGTCCCTATGTGGTCTGTGCCACACGTAAATGGTAGAGCAACTGCAGGTGAGGAGCAGATTCACGGTTAAATGCAAATATCCAAAGGTTGCTGTCCGAGTAGCACCACTTCGCAAAAATGGCATTTTGCTGTCTGACTCACCGTTGACATGGATTGAATGTCATGAAGTTTCTGTATTTGCATGGGAGATACGAACTAAACCCGCTGCAGATACTTAGGGCTAGTAATTACAAGCATAAGTACCCTTTTGATGTTAATTACTGCCAATCAACCTCCCTGGCACTGAAAATTAACTATTACAAATGTGAAGTCTCATTCCTTCAGGTTTTGAATTTTTCAGGAGGATTTTAAAAATGCAAAAATTTCATTAAATTTTTTTCTCTTACTTTTCCTTGCTGTCTCTTTTTTTTTCTTTCTTAATCCAATCTTTTTTTCCCTCTCTTTAGTTCTCTTTCAGTACCTGATTTGACATTGAATTCACCCCCTTTAATTCACCCTCCTTCTCAGTCCTTCCGCTGATTATTTCCCAATCCTTAAACCTCATTGGTTAAGGAGGTATCCTATTGGTTGCCCTGTGCACTCAGGTTTCAGATGTCGTGTTTCCCTCACTGCACTGTTATCAGCTCGCACTTTCAGCAACTTTGTGAGAAAAAAATGTTTTGAGCTGAAAGGTGCAGGGGCAAATCTAACTAACGGCAGACACCTTTAGAAGCCCTGTGACGGCAAATTCAGGGCCAATGTAGTGCCTTACCTGAGGATTCCACTCTATTCAAGCACAACCCAATCTGATGGATTTATTTTTTCACTTTTCTTTCTTAATCTATCTCTGTATACATTATCTTGAAAGGAGCTTTTGTTGATCTGTAGGAAGAATGTGTGAGAGATAGCCAGAGCACAGACTTCAATAGCATGAGAAAGAGCTGAGGGAAGATGGAGACCTAGAGTGAAAGCGAGCAGAGTGTAAGAGTGAAAACTTGAGGGGAGCAGCCTGGAGACCCTCTCTTGCAGTTTCCTTCCATACATTCTTCACATAAGATAAGGAGAATCTCTGATGCCAACCTGTGTCTTACCATATATGGGATAACATATCAGCACATTACGGAATCAAAATTATATTAACACAATTTTTTTTAGTTTTCTTAAATAGCATCTAATCAGAATATTGTTATGCTACTATTTTAGTTGAAGTAAGATGAAATTGCTGTCTCACAAGAAAGGAGTGTTTGGAGCCCTGGGCAATGTTGTGGGAGGAGGTAAATGTTAATTTTTTTGATTACACGGGAAGGCCCCAAAGATAGGGCAACTGGAAATGGGTGGTGGAAAAGTGAGCAAAGTTATCAAGTTATCATAGAGAGAGTAGCCCCTCCAGAAAGCAGAAGAAGTGAGGAAGGGAAATTTTGCTTGGTGGCAGGATCATGTTGTAGGTGGCAGATATGGGGAATATGACCTGCCGAATATGAAGCCTGGTGGGGTGGGAGACTGTCAGTTATGAGAGAACGGGCAGGAGATGAACGCAGAGGCCTTGGAAATGGGATGGACCAGGTCAAAGGTTCAGACGACCACTGTGAAAATCCTCAGCTGAGGAAAAAGGAAGACATTTCAGAAGCTCTGGTGCCATCAGAGCAGATGTTATGGAGGCAGAAAAACTGGGAGAATGGGATGGGAAGCAGCATGCTCCAGAAAGCTGTGGGAGTCAGTGGACTTGTAATTTTTAATGTTGGTGGAAAGCCCATCACCAGGATACTGGGGTCACTTGTTTTGCCCCAATGCTCCTCTGGTTGAGATCAACTAACAGCACAGACCTATGACTGAACCTGGAACTTTTCTGACCCTGTGTGCTTCAGTACAACACTGTATAAATCATTTTACAAAGGACCAGCTGGGGGAACTTCAAGTTATTAATTACAGTTTTTATTTCATTCAAAATGTTTCTAATGATTGTTATAAAGGAAGGACATTGTTTCCCAATTGCATTTTAAAACTTATAGGGAGCTTTGATCAGAGATTAAAAACCTATATTTAGTATAAAACAATGTTCAGAACAGATGTACAAGATTGAGCATAATAAAAATGATAATCTATATAATTAAACATTTTGCACATAGCATGTCCACATTATACTTGTGGGTGGCACATTAAAACAGTCCACAGCAGAAAAAATATCAACTATCACAATTTTCCCATTGTCTCAAATAAGCAACTTAAGCATACTGATTAGCAAACATTCCACAGAAATCCACAGAAAAGTAACCACTTGAAAGGCTCAATTTCCAACCAAAGACATCACTGTATTTATATTTTCAATATGATTCCAGCTGCCATTTTACTTTCTTATCTAGCTAATGATATAGCCGTAAACAACCCCATAAAAACATTTATAATTCTGAAAAAACACTAAATTAACCTATTAGCCAAAGTATGTTAGAAATGCTTCCAAAAGGTCCACGCTGCCCCCCTCTCTAAAGCTGGGGACATGACTTCTGCTACATTCCCCAAGAGCCAGCTACCTGTGCGTTTCCGGGGGTAGATCTTGACTTTGTGCAACAGTGTAAAACGGGTGATAGCAAGTCACCAGTCCGTTTTACATCTCTCCTGATTTTTATTTCCATTGTTTTACACTATTACACACTGGCCCAGTAATTCCGGGCACAACGCGTGAGTACGGACGGGGTACTCACGCGTGTGCCCGGAGGAATTGCCGGTTTTCAGCATGCACAGCGCATGCGCTGAAAACCGTAATTTCCTGTCCTCTGACCCAAGGGGTTAAGAGGCAGAACACGCGCGACTGCACAGGCAGCGCGTGCGCAGTGAAATTCCTTTTTTTTTTCAGAGTTGCGCGTGTGTAAAGGCACACGTAAATACTTAGTTTTTCAGGTAAGTGGGCTTTTAGTACAATTGAGAATTTTTTTTTCCACAGGTTTGTTATTTTTAAAGAATTTACAGTAAGGTAAGTTTAGTTTTAGCCCCGATTTAAAAAAATAAAAAAAAAATTCAAATTTTAAAATTATTGTTTAAAATAGTTTTTCAGAGTTCTTTATTGTTCATTTAAGAAGTGCAATTTTTTTTAAATTTTCTTTCAGGTTTAAGTAGTGTTTTGGGGCCAGGAGTTTTCATGAGTTTGACAGCTCTTTCTGTCAAACTCATGAATGAGTTTCCCCTCCCCTGATTGACTGCACAGTGCTCACCTGATCCCAGCCGGCACATCGCACTAACTACGCCGCTGGATCAGGTAAGCACATCGCGCCGACATCTGAACCGGGCCAGTGACAGGAAATGCAAGCAGGCCCGGGCTTCAGATGTCGGCGCGCAGGGTGAGTGCACATCGGGGGCTTGCACGCGCGGCAAGCTCCTGATCCTAATTTCAGGGCCAATATGCATGTCACATTGGACTGTAACTCCAAGAATACACCAATGTCACTGTCTGTGTCATCTGATAGATTACAATTCCCAGGTTGCAGCTTACGTTTGCTACTTCTCCGTCTAATACAGTACTGGACAGGGTGTGCAAACTAATAAACAGGAAGTTGTGACGTGCTCAGTGGCCAGTCTTGCTCCCAATCGTAAAAAATAATCTGGGGCTTTAAACAAACCTTTCAATTTTCTGATTAACAATCAAAAGTTTATTTTGCCACAGAAAGGCTGCAAAATTCAGCTCATTTGCGCTGTTTTTTTTGGTAGTACGAGTGCCGTTTTGGCTCTGAAATGGCACCTGCGCGCATGCACACATTTCTGGATGCCATCTGGTGAGGGAGCGTCCGCCGGAAGTATGCAGAATAGGTAGATTGTGATGTCGATCAGCGTGTAACACTGATTTGACGCCAGTGCTGCCATTATGGAGCTCAACGCTCCAACTAACATCCTCTCCTAAACACACACAGCTGAACATGCGTTCAGCGGCCGGAAGATCCCTCAACCAGCGCTATTTAAAAGGATCATCAATTACTTACTGGTTAGTAGCTGATTGATTTCTACTGGCTCTAGCTTCAATTGTAGAACTGTTTGGTGGTTTCTAGCGTTCTTCAAAGTTGCTAAAGTCTACAGGGAGTGGCGTGGCACGTGCTGAAGGACTTTGTCCTGACTTCAAGGATTCTGCACAAACCACTTGCTCCCAGACATGGGTGCAGTAGTAAGCATTCCCCTTGGACTACAGCATGACAGGGAGAATGAGCAGAAGCGACACAGGGCAGGACAAGCTACTGGCAGAGGGAGGAGGAAAAGGGGAGATGGGTTCTCAACAGGGAGGCCATATCCGCCTAAGGTGTTCAGGGAGAAATTCATATACCCGAACCTCAGCAAAGAACAGTGTATCAGATGTCTGCGCTTCAGTAAGGATGCTCTCACTGAAATCTGCCAAAACTGCAGAGCAAGGCGAGGACCACATTGTCAATGACTGTGAAGGTGAGCATGGCCATGAACTTTTATGCGCCGGGCTCCTTCCAGGCTGGAGCAGCCGATATTTGCAACATCTCCCAGTTTGCCATCCACTGTTGCATAAGGGAGGCCACTGAGGCGCTCTATTCCAGGAGAGCTGAATACATTTCTTTCTCTCTTGCCAGAGAGCAGCAGGCGGAGCAAACATGCGGCTTTGTGAGGATTGTAGGCTTCTCCATAGGGCAGGGTGCCATTGACTGCACACACGTTGCTTTGCGGGCGCCACATGTCAACTCTGAGATCTACCACAACTGAAAGGGATTCCACTCCCTCAACGTCCAGCTGGCAGCAGTCATGATGCCTTCATTCTGTGGCAGTCCACTGTGCCATCTGCATTTGAGCCACCACAACAAACTAGAAGGTGGCTGTAATAAAAATAATAACTTCCGGGAAGTTATGTCATCACTTCCTGTGAACTGTGAACTGTGAACTATGAACTGTGTACATACCTCACTTCCTGTCATGTGTCACTTCCTGTTGGACTGGTATAAATACTGGTCTGTTCAGTATTGTAAGAGGCTTCTACCAGAGGCATGGTAAAGACCTCTCTTGTATATAGTGTGTTTATAAGTTACTTAAAGCTTACTTTAAAGTTACTTGATGGTAAGCCTCCTTTTTCTTACATCAATTTAAGTAACTTAGTATTTACACTCACGAATACTAGACCTTCGGACAAACTCGGAATTAAGGATCCAGGGAACCACCCATCATGGAGAAAATCCTTAGACCTATTCGTCTGGACTTGGACCCGAATGCACCAGCAGCTGGCAGGGTATGGAAGCATTGGTACCGTACTTTTGAGAATTTTCTGGATGAATGTGAAGCGGATGCTCCTGCTAGATTGAAGATACTTATCAATTATGTGACCCCAAAAGTGTTCGAATATGTTGATGAATGGGATAATTACGATGAGGTGATTCGGGCACTTAAGAAACTGTATGCCAAGGCCCCAAATGAGGTCTATGCTAGACATCTACTGGCCACAGCCCGACAAGGGCCAGGGGAATCAATTGACGAATTCCTGCAAGAACTTCGCAGGCTCAGCGTAGATTGTAACTTTCAGGCAGCCTCAGCTGAGCTGTACCGCCAAGAAATGATTCGTGATGCTTTCATCTGCGGGATTGCCTCTCCATTTATACGCCAGCGTCTACTAGAAAGTAAAACACTTGAGCTACAAAAAGCTTTTGACCTAGCTTGTTCACTGGATTTGGCAAAGAGAAATGCAGACCTCTATCAGCTGCCCAGATCTCGATCTGCTGCTGTAGCTGCAACCAGACAATTCAAGCGGTCTCAGGTGAACCCTATCATGGGGGAATCTAATTCTGATAATTCTGATGAAGAAGAGGAGGACGACCCCACTTTAGCAGCCTCTTGGCAATCTAGGAAGGAATGCTTCTTTTGTGGAGATGCTTTTCACCCTAGGAAAACCTGCCCTGCTCGCAATGCAATCTGCAGTTATTGCGGGAAAAAAGGACACTTTGCTAAAGTTTGCCTATCAAGGGCCTCTACGAGGGCCAATCCAGCTAAGGCCTACCGAACTGCCCCAATTAGGGCCTATCAAGATGCTCCAGCTAGGACCTATCAAGCTTCCTCTCGAGCTCTCTCCCGAAGAAGCACACCGAGAGTTTTAGCCACTCTCTGTGCAATGACACCAATTACAGCTGCTTGCCCACAGAACCTGTCTCATGCTGCCACAAAAATTTCAATTAAAGGGCATACCTTAGATGCCTTAATTGACTCAGGAAGTACTGATAGTTTCATTAAGGAACAGATTGTTGCGAAATTGAAACTACATGTCTTCCCATCGGACCAGGCAATTGCGATGGCCCAGTCATCACTTAATACCAGAATCTCCGGCTTTTGTGTTGTTGATATGACACTTCATGGTCGTATGTATCCCTCCACCCGACTTTCGGTGCTCAAGGACTTATGTAGTGATCTCCTCTTAGGGCTGGACTTCCAAAAACAGCATAAGAAACTCACCATTGAGTTTGGTGGATCCAAACCCGGACTTACTATTTCTAATATACCGTCTAAATTACCATTTTGTGCATTATCAGCAGCTTCACTTGATGAACCCTCATTATTTGCCAGTATTCCGCCTCAATGCCAACCGATAATAACGAAATCGCGGCGCTTTAATCAGGAAGACCAATCTTTTATTGCGGCTGAAATCTCTCGACTTCTAGCAGAGGATATCATTGAACCATGTTCGTCGCCCTGGCGGGCTCAAGTCGTCATTGTCAAGAACCCTCTAAAACCTCACAAACAGCGACTATGCATCGATTATTCGCAAACCATCAATCAATATACCGACTTGGACGCCTACCCATTGCCACGCATTGATGATATGGTTAATAAACTGGCCGAATACAAAGTGTTCTCAACTTACGATTTAAAAAGTGCCTATCATCAGTTACCCTTGAAGGTCTCAGATAAGCAGTACACAGCCTTTGAGGCTAATGGACGGCTGTACCAATTTTGTCGCCTCCCATTCGGGGTTACTAATGGAGTGGCTGTCTTTCAACGGGCAATGGATGGCCTGGTTAAGCAGGAAAACCTAAGGGACACTTTTCCCTATCTTGATAACATTACCATTGCAGGTCACGATCAACAGGAACACGACTCCAACCTCCAAAAATTTCGGTATGCCCTCCATCGCCATAATTTGACCCTGAATGAATCCAAATCTGTTGAGTCGCAACCGACCATCAACATCCTTGGCTACTGCGTAGGCAATGGTATCATTAAGCCAGACCCAGAAAGACTTCGCCCGCTCCAAGAGCTCCCGTCACCTAAGAATCCGGCTTCTTTACGTCGGGCTCTCAGTCTGTTTGCATACTACGCTAAATGGATTCCTCATTTTTCGGACAAAATCCAACCCTTGCTGCATGCTAGATCATTTCCACTGGGAACAGCGGCTGTTGCAGCCTTTAACCTTCTCAAAAAACAGTTGGAGAAAGCGGCTCTTCACTCCATTGATGAGAATCTCCCTTTCGTGGTTGAATGTGATGCCTCGGAGGTGGCGATCTCGGCTACCCTGAATCAGGAAGGTCGTCCTGTAGCATTTATGTCCAGGACCTTACAAGGTGCCGAGCTACATTATCCTCCGGTTGAGAAAGAAGCCACAGCCATCATAGAGGCAGTACGGAAGTGGAACCATTTTCTAGCTCGCCAGCACTTTACATTGATCACGGACCAACGATCAGTCGCCTTCATGCTCGATAATCGAAAACGAACCAAAATTAAGAATAATAAAATACAACTTTGGAGGATGGAACTGGCCTCTTTTGGTTATACCATTCTCTATCGACCTGGCAAGGAGAATGTGGCCCCGGACACCCTCACACGGGCATTCTGCTCCACTATGTCATCCTCCACTCTCATGGATGTCCACAATGGTTTGTGTCATCCTGGCGTTACGTGCATGCTACATTTCGTACGATCACGGAATCTCCCTTTTTCCACTGGAGATGTAAAGAAAATATGCTCGGAATGCCGGCTTTGTGCGGAATTAAAACCTCAGTTCTTCCGCCCCTCAGATGGTATACTCATACATGCAACCCAACCGATGCAACGACTTAGCATCGATTTTAAGGGCCCAGTGCCCTCTTCAACTCGGAACACATATTTGCTCACCATGATCGACGAATATTCACGTTTTCCGTTTGCCTTCCCCTGCTCCAATATGCTGGCGTCCACAGTAATCTGCTGCCTTGAGCAGGTATTTTCTCTCTGTGGCATGCCGGCTTATATTCACTCAGATCGGGGTCCATCCTTTATGTCAAGGGAACTCAAGGACTACCTCTCAGAACGGGGAATTGCTACAAGCAAAACAACGCCATACCATCCCATCGGAAATGGGCAGGTAGAGAGGTATAACGGTATCATCTGGAATTCCGTACGTCTCGCTTTAAGATCTCGGGGCCTACCAGACCAGCAATGGGAAACAGTGCTTCCGGATGCATTGCACTCTATACGGTCCCTGCTTTCTACAGCCACAAATACTACACCTCATGAGCGGTTCTTTGGATTCCAGCGTCGCTCATCTCATGGGACATCACTCCCGTCATGGCTAACTACTCCTGGACCTGTATTACTCCGAAGATACGTTCGGACGTCTAAAAATGACCCTCTTGTAGACGAGGTCGAACTAACCGATGCCAACCCCACCTATGCA
Source organism: Somniosus microcephalus (assembly GCF_052327205.1). Taxonomy (NCBI): domain Eukaryota; kingdom Metazoa; phylum Chordata; class Chondrichthyes; order Squaliformes; family Somniosidae; genus Somniosus; species Somniosus microcephalus. Next base: position 148,336,008 of record NC_140996.1, read on the forward strand.
AACATACGATATTCCGACGGCCGAGAATCTACCGTATCATTACGGGATCTGGCTCCCTGCCCACCAGGACCTAGTGGGACATCGGGTGATGGCATTTCACCAGGAAACTCTTGGGACCTATCGGGTACCCCTCTCCAGGATCCTGATCGGACACCAACTAGCTTGGTGCCGGTAGAACCCCGTGCTCAAGGTTGCGACCCTCCCAGTACCGCGCATGAAAGTACTGATCCGCCACAGACCAGCTCTGCACCTCCCTCTGAACAGAGGCAGTCCGACTTTGAACCTATTGGGGCTCGTACTCGAAGCCATGATCTCCCCGACCCTTCACAGGGCAATCCAGGCCACACAGACTCTGACCAATGGCCAACCGCATGTAAGCGGACCAGCGACCCTCTACGACGGGAATCCAAACGGGTGCGACTCTTCCTTGTTCGGCGGCTGCGGACCAAAAGGTAGACCACAGCCTCCTAATCCTGCAGGAGGGAAGAATGTGATAAAAATGATAACTTCCGGGAAGTTATGTCATCACTTCCTGTGAACTATGAACTATGAACTGTGTACATACCTCACTTCCTGTCATATGTCACTTCCTGTTGGACTGGTATAAATACTGTTCTGTTCAGTATTGTAAGAGGCTTCTACCAGAGGCATGGTAAAGACCTCTCTTGTGTATATAGTGTGTTTATAAGTTACTTAAAGCTTACTTTAAAGTTACTTGATGGTAAGTCTCCTTTTTCTTACATCAGTTACTATGTCTTCAAAACTCTTTATCATTGGCTTCGTTGGGGTTACTAGATTTCGTAATAAAGCATACGTCTTTGCACCCATTAAATTTAACAATACCGACGCTTTCTTGTCATCTGACACCTCATTTGCCTTGCAGTATACCTCTATTCGTTCGACATATGTAGTCCAATCTTCGACTTCATTGTCAATTGCGGTGATACTGCCACTCTTCGGCATTTTGGGTGTGGTTTAAAATGGCGTCTCCCAATGGCTTAAAATGGCATCTCCCGTGCTTTCCTTCCTCCCCCGCTGCTGCCAACGCCGCTCCCGGCGGTTCTCGTGGCAATGGCAGCGCCCTGTAGGTTTTGCGCGCTTCTCCTGCGCTGCTGCCAACGCCGCTCTCGGCGGTCCTCGTGCCAATGGCGGCGCCTCGCAGGTTTCTGTGCGTCTCTCTCTCCCTCTCTTCGACGCTGCTCGGCCCCTGAACACCGGCTGCGCCCTGTGCGCTCTGCCCTCTCTCTCTCTCCCCCGTCGACGCTGCTCGGCCCTTTGCTGTGCCGCTCGGTCGGGCTCTAGCCCGCCACTGTCCAGGAAGGGTCTGCGCACTACCTGTTGCCAGCCCGTTTCGCTGGACCACCTCGACTGGAAAGCCAAGCCTGGCTCTCGACAGCCTCCCCCGCAATTCTCGAGTCTCTGCTGGATGACTGGGTGGTTGCCCATGGTCGACGCCCGAGTCTCTGGCCTTGACCTCCAATCCACTGATCTCCAGGAACGAATCCCCGGGAGGTGATGCAGAGTTGCAGGTAGGTTCGAACTTGCCTTGTCGCCAATGTTGTGTCTGTGTATAACAAGACACAGACTGCAGGAGAACGGTACAACAGGTGTTTACTTAACATGGCTCACTTTGGAACTGATCTGTACAGATTACTACTCAATGCTATATACAGGTGTGGTCTCTGCCGGTACTGCAGTATACATGAGCTGTAAAAGATAGTTCCCCCCTTAAAGGTATATACATTACAACTACAGCCTGGCCAGGTTGCAGTTCTTGGGTATCTGAAAGGAGAAAGACACAAGGGTAGGGTTGTGGTGAGCGGAGGAAGGGGGGAAGCATGCTTACACCATCCAAGGCCAGACTGCAAGAGGATATAAGGCATCATACAGAAACTGAAAATACTGGTGGAGTAGGAGAAGAACTTTACCCCGAGTACTACCCTGGCCAAATTTCCAGCGTAAATCAATTGCCCCTCCACAGTGTTTCCAGCTGAGCAAAAGCAGCAAAAAGGTTGACTGAATGGAAGGTTAAGCTGATTCCAGGAGACAGGTCTATCGAGTATACAGGTCTTGAGCTCAAAAGGGGGAAGCATGCTTACACCATCTGTAGATTATGGCATGGGGGGGGATGTGAAAATGGTTTCAACCCCGCCGCTGGCCACGGCCTCAGTGATAGCCGCTCGAATAATGGTGACCACTGTCCCCTCCATCAGGGTAAGGACATGCAGCCATGCCTGTCCCCTGCCAGTTAACTCCTGCTGCCTCCGGTTATGCGCCAACTTGTCTTGCAAGAGAGAGGAAAGTGGGTGAGTGAGTATGGTGCAAATCTGTTTGGGTGATGTGCCTGTCTTGTTTGAATAGCTGGCAGTGTGTGCAAGCTGTGAGATGTGGGTGTGAGTATTGCAGCTGTGCTAAGTGGGTGAGGGTGAGGTGAAGCTATGAATGTGATTGATAGAGATTGTTGGTAGGTGAGTGATGGGGGTGTGGTAGATTGAACAGTGCATGAGGCTTGTGGTGCAGTTGGTGGGATATGGCATTTGAAGATTAATTGACTGACCTTGACCACTCGTCATTCAACTTCTTACGGTACTGCATCTAGGTCCTCGGGGCTGGCCTCCTGCCATTGACCGCCACGGATATCTGCTCCCATTGCCTTTGCAGAGTTTGTCTGGAGGGCCTCCTGGCCCCCTGTAGATAGAGGACCTCTCTCCACCTCCACTACCAAGGCCTCCAGTGCAGCATCAGAGAACCTTGGAGCACCTTCTCTCCCCTGTTGCCCCATAATTCACTCTTCTTCCTACTTAGATGCTCTTCCACTACCAGTTCCAGCACCTGCTCCAGCCAGAATGCAACTCCTCTTTAAGAGGTGCAGGCTAGCTTTAAGTGGTGCTCACCTCGCACAGACCTGGGCCCCGTGCTGAGGTATGCAGCCACTCAACAGCGCACTTAGTGCTGGCTGCACGCTGCAATCATGCAAATTAGCAGGCAGCACAAAGCTGGTGTGCTGCTTGCATCGGAAGCAACGGGCACGGGTTAATCGCTCATCGTGATCCCTGCGCCTATTTTTGGGGGCTATCGAATTTTGCTCCAAAGTCTTTTCATTCGAAAGCAGATCTAGAAAAATTATTCTCTCTCAATAGCAACCATCACAATTTACTGTGTCCCTGGTAATATTAAACAGGTAAGACCCCTGGATGTATGCAAGCACAGCAAATAAAATGTACAGTGGCTTCATAAAAAAATAACATAAAATGATGCTAGCCGTTCATTACACTTGTATGTGCCCACATACTTTCCAAGGGGTTTTGCACTGGAAGTTTCTGTCAGCCAACTATCCAAAAAGCACAGCACCCTCTGCAGGGCATCTGGGACCTGTGTAAACAGAGCAAGCAACTGTATCTCCTTAACCAATCAGATTGAATAATCGTTAATGAGCATTACAGAGTCTGAACCGGAAGTGCCAGTTAGAATAGTTAATTCAATGTCAAATCATGTATAGAAAGCAAAATAAACAGAGGGGAAAAAAAAGATTGGGTTAAGAAAGAGAGATGAGAGGCAGAAAGAAAAAATTAATCCAACAATACTTGAAATTTTTTTTTATATCTCCAACAATAATTAAAATCTAAAGGAATGAGATGCCACACTTGTAAAAGTTAATTTTCAGAGCCAGAGAGGTTGTTTGGTGGTAATTAAGACTTATCAAGCCATTAAAAATTTACTTACAATGGAATAGACGAGCCCTAAATTTTTTATGATGAATTTAGTTCGTATATATCAGGTAAGTACATCAACTTAGCGCCGTTCAATATATTTAAATGCTGAGTCTCTCAGCGATATACCGTTATCGTTCAATTTTGGAGGAGCAGGGCAACTCAGACAGCAACTTCCTGATTTCCACGTGTAACTGTCCATGTGCAGTCGCCGAAAGTTGCTGTACAATTTCCACGTAAATAACGGTAAGCGCCATTAGTCTCACCGTTACTTCTACCACCAAATCTGGCCCAATAAGCCTTTGCTTCCCTTGAGCTCTTTTGATTTTCTATTAAAATTGTATTTCCTATTCCCCACCCTTTTACCGCTGCGTTCCACTCCATAGCCCTCCGCTGTTCTCTACTCCATGACTTAGAATTGGCCCAGTTAAACAACGCAACTCTGCTTCAAACACCAAATTTTCTTTTGAGTAATACTAGTTGGCAATTTTAAAGTATGCTTAGCTATCTGGAATGTAAAGCTGATTCACAATGCTACAAAGAAGTCTCTAATGTATTACTCAATTTGAAATCTAGGCCCTTTTCATTCAAAAGACACACTAGGATAAAAAAGAATCAAAAGCTCCCATCAGCCCAGCTTAGCACAAAGCCATATAAGCCAAAAGATCACAGGTTCCATTGATGGTCTGTGCTGTTAGCTGATCTTAACTGGGGCAGAAGTTAGGGCACTATTCAGTGATTGCTGTTGGAAAGTATGCATTTGTTCACGTTAGGTGAGGACACAATTGAGATTCCCTGTAATACCTTCAACAGTCGGGTAGCTTGCAGACACTTACTGTCTAGGCTCACGTATGAAGAACGGGCAGTTAAGTGAGGTATCAAAGGGCTGCTGGTGCTCATGGAACCTTCAGGAGAGGATTCGAGAAAAATGGCAAAGAAACTCAAGGAAGCTAAACAGTGATTGAGCGAGGAAGCATGTTCATCCTTTTATAATACAAGACGTAGGGGGCGAAATTCAGTAGGTTAGCGCCCCCAGTTAGCACCTGGCGGGGGTGCTAACGAGGCGCTCAGGCAGTAGTGCCATGGCAGGGTGAATCCCGCGCCACACGGCAAATTCGCCGGCCCTGTAACACCGGCAATAACAGTTAATGCCTCGGTCCCTTTCGCCATGCAGATCATGACATCAGCGAGCTCGCTGGGCGCCCAATCTGCAAAGTTCAGTAGCGCCCCCTGCCTTACTGCCTCGCGTCAGAGAGCGGAAGTGTGAACCAGCCAGCTGGCGGCTGGCTACTTAAAGGGATGCACCCCAGCTGTAAAGGAACTTCCGTTCCAAAGGTCAGTTATGAGTGGCAGAGAGCGCAGGATGTATCTGCAGCCAAATGAAGGCTGCTTCGTCCCCAGAGTGTTGCCTGTCGTCAAAGCACTTTTCATTTCATTTCACATCATATCACCGTTCTGCACTCCCCGATTCATTGGGGGCCGTTGTGCAGACTCCAGTGACCCTCCACTTTAATGGCTGGAAGGCGCCTACGCCAATGCTCACTTCCGATTACACAGCACCTCATATTCGTTATCGCTTGGAGCCTAATGCCACCCACCTACGCCATTAGCACCTGATTTAGCGCTCCCCTGCATTCTTTGAGCACTAAGACTGAATTTAGCGGGCAACGAGATTGATTAGCACCTGGCGCTAAATTTCCAAATTCTCAAAAGTTAGCGCCTCTTCCCGGGAGCTACTGAATTTCTCCCCATAGAGTCCTGACAAACAATACTTATTTGTGTTAGAAAACTGAATAATAGACCTAGAGGACAGAGTTTTAATTTTAAATGACTCACTTAGACAGGACAGAGAAACTACTGTGGTTGTCACAGGAAGAGGGTGAGACACTGAAGATGATTCAACTATACACATTTATTACACACTCCACTGTGCAATAAGGCATCTGGTGCTATTAGGCTTTCCACAAATACTTTGTTTCATATGTTTGAGGTATGCTTGGGAAGGGAGTGGAGGAACCTGTTTCTGATATTCTGAACATGTGCTTTAACAGTTCCATTCTGGTAAGAAGCTCCTAGAGATCGTAATAAGGTGATATTAATGCAGATGCAGGCCAAATCAAAGTTAAGCACATTAGGTTTAATAACTGGAATAGGACAATAACATTAGTGCTTCTCTCAACCCTTCTGTAAACAAAATGGCTCCTAGTAATGTCAATCATAATGTCCTTTCCTATTATTTTTCCCCCTCTGTGAAGTGCCCCTGGCAAGTTCTCCTATGTAAAATGTGCTATATAAATGCAGGATGTTGATATCGAACACTCCAATGTCCCTGTAAAGCAGTACTAATTTAATGTTAAAATAGAGAATATCAACCATCAAAGACTACCTTACAAAAACATGGGTAATTGAGCTGGCCACGTTCCAGAGGATGTCAACATGACCTGAGGGGATACTGGGAACAAGGATGAGCACAAACAGTAAGAGCAAAAACTAAACAAACAAACTAAAATGACAATAAAACACATGTAATCTGGATGCAGGTTTACAATGTAAATTTATTCATGTATCTAAAACTATAGACTGAGTTGATTGGATTAATAGAAAGCAAGCAATTGAGAGGGAGATCTGAAACTAAATAGAGGGTAAGAGATATCAAAGAGACGAGAAGTGATAGCATTCTGCAAGAATAATGATAACAGATAAGGAAGACAAGGTTAAGCATAATCAGGATCTGTGTTTAGCAAAGTGTCTTTTAAATGTCTGTATGTTTTGTATATAATATTTTATGACTATTTAACAAGAAGAATTTGTTACTTTGGGAAACTAATAAAAAGTGAATGACTTATAAAATATATACTATTGAACCTGAATTCTGATTTTTCTTGATTTAACACTTCTTCTTCTTAGGCAGTCCCTTGGAACTGAGGATGACTTGCTTCCACATTAAAATGAGTTTGCAGGTGACTGATGAGTCCAATGCGGGACCTACAGTCTCTGGCACAGGTGGGGCAGACGGTGGTTGAAGGGGCGGGTGGGTGGGGTGCTTGGGTTGACGTGCGCTCCTTCTGCTGTTTGCGCTTGACTTCCGCTTGCTCCTGGTGAAGAGACTCGAGGTGTTCGGCGCCTTCCCGGATGCTTCTCCTCCACTTTGTGCAGTCTTGGGCCAGGGGTTCCCAGATGTCGATGGGGATGTTACACTTTTTCAAGGAGGCTTTGAGGGTGTCCTTGAAGCGTTTCCTCTGCCCACCTGGGGCTCTCTTGCCGTGCCGGAGCTCTGAGTAGAGTGCTTGTTTTGGGAGTCTCGTATCGGGCATGCGGACAATGTGACCCACCCATCGGAGCTGATTGAGCATGGTCAAAGCTTCGATGCTGGGGATGTTGGCCTGAGCAAGAACACTGACAGTGCGCCTATCCTGCCAATGGATTTGCAGGATCTTGCGGAGGCAGCGCTGGTGGTACCTCTCCAGTGCTTTGAGGCACCTGCTGTACATGATCCATGTCTCTGAGGCATACAGCAGGGCGGGTATCACTGCTGCTCTGTAGACCATGAGCTTAGTGCCGGGTTTGAGGTCCTGGTCTTCAAACACTCTCTTCCTCAGGCAACCGAAGGCTGCACTGGCACACTAAAGGCGGTGTTCGACTTCGTCGTCGACGTCTGCCCTTGTTGACAGTAGACTCCCAAGGTATGGAAAGTGGTCCATGTTGTCCAAGGCCTTGTCGTGGATTTTGATAATCAGGGGGCAGTACTGTGTGGCAGGGGCAGGTTGGTAGAGGACCTTTGTCTTACGGATGTTTAGTGTAAGGCCCATGCTCTCGTACGCTTCGGTGAAGGTGTTGACGATGGTTTGGAGTTCGACCTCCGAGTGAGCGCAGAAGCAAGCATCGGCTGCCTACTGTAATTCGACGACAGAGGATGGGACCATTCTACTACTCTTGTGTCTCCACAACATGTGTATAACCATTATGCGCATGTTGTGGACACACAAGAGTAGATTTTCCAATCAGTTATGTTTGATTAACGGGTGTAAAGTGGATGTAACTGATTGGAAAAATGGCAGAGATACATTATAACAGATTTCCACCCATTTAGCACCCCATCCAATTTTCTATTCAGGTTTTCTACTGGCACCAGACACAACCACCAGTTTGCGCTTAAGCATATAAAAATAAAGCCCCGATGATATAATTTAGATGTCCATGCAATTTCCCAATGTTTACATCAGAATAGCGCTCAGCTATCTATGTACCCATCTAAAATGGGTGTTAAAGGCTGCTAACATGCGCTGTTTTCAGAAGTATAATTTAAAAAATCTAAAGTAAGATTTGTAGCAACTTTTTGAGGTTTATCCATCATTCCTGTCCTTGCTGACCTGATTGACTCCAATGCCTCAAATTTAAAATTCTCATCAATGTATTTAAATCCTGCCATGGCCTATCCTCCCATGGCCATGCCCTAACCTATGTCTGTAAGCTCCTCCAGCCCGAACCTCCCCCCCACTCACCCACCCATGGAACTCTCCGTTCCTCTGACTGCAGCTATTTGAGCATTCCCCCTTCCCTTCGCTCCACCATTGGTTGTTGTGCCTTCAGTCACATGGCCCTATATTCTGGAATTCCACTGTCGATCTCTCACCTCACTCACCTCCTTTAAGACCCTCCTGAAAACTCACCTCTTTGTCCAAGCTTTAGGCCACTCCTAATATTTCCTGGCTCAGCATCTGTGAAGCGCCTTGGGATGATTACCAAGGATGCGGAGGTTAGTTTCAGTTACCTTGCTGTTATCCCACCTAAGATCAGCTAACTTAGTATACACAAGGGATTGAATCTGGGACCTTCCCGACCTCCAAATTTCGACACAGCACTGCATGGAAGCTATTGGGAGAACAGTAATTCTTTTTCCAAGTCAAGATTGATGAATGTCAGGAACAGTGCTAACAAAATACCCCAGGGGAGAACTTGAATAAGATCTGAAAATGGGCGCAGGATCACGGTGTGCGATTAACCCGTGCCCGTTCATTGCAATGCAGGCAGTAAGTTAAATTCGTGCTGCCTACGGTTTTAAATAATTGCTGTGAAGCCAGCGCTACCCGCGCTGTTCTTTGGCTGCACACATCAGCAGGGGGCCCAATATTGCAGGGGGCTAGCACTACTTCAAGGAAGTCTGCGGGCTAGATTTTCAGTTGCTTGCGCCAGCAGTTAGCGCCTTAAGAGAAGTGATTTCCGGGCGCTATGCGTGTAGCGCCCGGGCGCAGCGCAGTTTGCGCCCCGCCCCAAATTAAGTTGCCCGTTAGCGCCGGCGCAAAGTTTAGCGCCCGCCCGGATGCGCGCGCAGAAAATGACGTCACATCCTCGTGCAACGCCCTTTGGCCGCCCCGATTGCAAACTTCAGTCGGACCGCCCCATTGTGCGGCGGGCGGCCGGAGCGTTTGGAAAAAGGAACGCAACACAACCAGCGCGGGCCCCGGGGGGCGCTAATTAAAGGGAACGTCCTCTCCAGTATAAAGGCCATCCTTTTTTCAGAAAACAGTCTTGTGCAACGCATTTCTGGAGACACAACAAGGAGGATAGCTAACTGGTTTCAAGCAGCAAGAGCCAGGTATTTTTGGACTCAGGCAACAGCGCTGCAAGTGGCCATTTGGAAATTAGAGTGTTTGCCAGGATTTGATGGGGGTTGCATGGGGTGCCAACGCGGAGCTGCAGCTCCATGTCCGTAGGGCTCGCAGACGCATTGTGAGAGGGGCAGCCCTGGCTAGAGGCAGAGGGGGCTACAGGCGTCGGCCACGTAGGCCTTACCCAGTCAGGCTATACCGCCAGCAGCGCTCCTACCTAAACATGAGTGCCGCGCGATGTGTTAAAAGGCTCCGATTCCGAAAGGGGGTGATTGCAGAGATCTGCCACCTGCTTCGCCGAGATCTGCGGCCAAAGCTCAGGTGCAGGACGTCTCTGTCGGTGGAAGTGAAGGTGACGGTGGCATTGAACTTCTATGCCACCGGCTCCTTCCAATACGCTGCTGGGGACATAGCAAACATCTCCCAGTACGGCGCGCATCGCTGCATCCGCCAGGTGACCGAAGCACTGTTCAGAAGGAGAAGCCAATTCATCTCCTTCCCCATGGCCCTGGAGAGCCAGCATCAGCGCGCATTGGGATTTTCCAGACTCGGGGAATTCCCCTTGGTGCAGGGCGCCATTGACTGTACGCATGTGGCTTTGCGGGCCCCTCTGGAGCATGGCGAGCAGTATCGCAACAGGAAGGGCTACCATTCTCTGAATGTGCAGCTGGTCTGTGACCACAAGCAGCGCATCATGGCAGTCAATGCCAGCTTCCCAGGCAGCAGCCACGATGCCTTTATCCTGCGGCAGAGTACTGTGCATGACATGTTCCAGGCACAGCCTCCCCCAAGAGGATGGCTACTCGGGGACAAAGGCTATCCTTTGTGCACCTGGCTCATGACCCCGCTCCGCGCGCCCAGGACCGCTGCTGAAGAGGCCTACAACGAGAGCCATCAAACCACCCGCAACATCATCGAGCTAACTATTGGGGTCCTCAAGCAGCGGTTCCGCTGCCTTGATCGCTCCGGAGGAGCTCTCCAGTATTCGCCGGACCGGGTCTCCCAATTTGTGGTGGTTTGCTGCATGCTACACAACCTGGCTATCCGCAGGACTCAGGCACTGCCACCTGACGTTGGACCAGCACCTCAGGAGGAGGAGCAGGAGGAGCATGAGGAGGAGGAGGAGGAGGAGGAGGAGCAGGAGTACGTTCCCAGGAGGGAGCGACCAGGGCCAAGGGCCGCACGACGCCACCTTATTACACGGTACTTCTAAGCCCCCTGTCAGGGAATGGCCAGGGGCCATGAGGGAAGATGAATGCAGCCGCTCCGCAAGCCCTCAGCCGGCGAAGCCAACAAACACTAAGAAGAACAACCATGGAGACTGCATGAATAAAGATAATTTTTTATTAAACAAAAATGAAAAGCCCTTCCCACATGAATCCCCAAAAACAATAAACGGGCCCCACAAAAAGCCCAACAAACGACTCACTCCCACAAACTGGGGAGGAGCCACTCCACCTTTATTGAAACCGGGCCTCAACGTCGGCCTAACGCAAAAAAAAAGCCCTCCAAAAGCACAACCATGGGCAAAATAAAGATGGCCACCGCCATATTAAAGGAAAGCTGGCCACACCCTCTACTGAGTGGCCCGCGAGGGCGAGACCTTGGCCAGCATTTTGCCTCCCCTGCCCTGCCTGCTGCTCCTTCGCAAGCTCTGCCCAGTGGCTGCTGCGAGGCTGGGGGAAGGCGCCTGAGGCTCAGATGCCCTTCCGCCAGATGCCGCTGGGGGGCGGCCTACACGGCGTTTGGGCCTCGAGGGGCCGTCTCCTGAGTGGCGCACCTGAGCCTGGCCACCATCAGCTGCAGCCGCTTGCCCTTGACGCCCCAGAGGGGGAATGGCGGCGACGGATGGCGCAATGTGGGCCAGCTGGCGTCTGGGATGCGCTGGCTGGTGCTGTGGAGCGGTGGCACTCGGCCGGGCCCGCACTGCAGGATCCGCAGCAATCAGCCGACGGCCGGCTTGCTGGGATGGTCCAGCGCGGCGCCTGCCCTGGCGATGCCTGCCTGAGACAGCGCGTGTGGCAGCAGTGAGTGGCCCTGTGGTCCTGGTGTGCGCGCGCATCACATCCGCCAGGGTCTTGACGGCATCAGTTAGCATGCGGCCAGTCGCGGCAGTTGCTGCCCCGAACTCGCGCACACTGGTCGCCAGCGACTCGATGGCCTCAGGCATGCGCCCCACCACGCTCATGAGCTCCGTGTGGCGCCGGTCCGAGTCGTCGGCCATCTGATCGAGCTTCCGCACCTCCTCCGAAGTGAAGGTGTCCGGACTGGAGTCGCGACTCTCCCGCTGGGGAGGAGGGGGCCGAACTAGGGGACCCTTGCCGCGTTGGTGACGGCGAGTGTGCCGAGCAGCAGCACTCCCCTCTGATCCTTCCCCCCTTTGGGGGGAAGGCCGCGGGCCACGCGCACGGCTGCTGGGTGGCTGGACGCCACTGGTCCCAGAAGCTGCATTGCCCTGCGACAGTTCCTCCAGGCACTCGTCCAGTGAGGAGGTGTCGAGCATTTCCTCCTCTCCTGCGGGACGTGACTGTTCCCCCGAAGGTCCGGCTTGCTCCTCCTCCTCCTCCTGGTTGGAGGTGCTGTCACTGGCAGCCTCAGGGTCCTGGTCGTCACCAGCTGAAAGCAGGAATGCACAAGAGTAGCTTCAGAGTGAGGAGACGGCGTCAGCGAGGGAGTTAGGACTGGTGGGATTCAGCGCATTGGTGGGACAGTGGCAAAGGAGGTAGCTCGGATGGGCCAGTGCGACGCGAGAGGGCCAAAAGGCGAGGTCCTTACCATTGCCGGGCAGTGGAGGGTCGGATACACCGCACGCTGTGGGGACAATCACACGGGCTCCCATGAGCACACACACGCGCTCCTCCAGCCGAGTGAGCTTCTGCAGCTTGGCGCGGCCACCCCTGGCACGGGCCTGGCGATTAAACACTACTTTAGCCTGCAAGAGAAAGGACGGGCTGTAAGTGCGCAGTGAAGCCCTGATGTAGTGTGCACTGCCTCCCATGGTGGAATAGCTTGGACAGAGTGAAGCCCTGATGTACTGTCCACTGCCTCCCATGGTGGAATAGCTGGGCCAAAGTGTAGAGTGCCGAATGGCCATTTGATGCTCATGACTGTCCCAATGCTGCTGGCTGAGGGCTGGCCAAAAGGACTTTCAGGTCCCTTTGCCCATCATGTCAGGTGTACATGCAAGAATGAGGAGGAGACTGGAAAGGCTACTCACCCTCACAATCCTGGTCAGATCGTTGTATTTCTTACGGCATTGTGTGTGGGTCCTGGGGGCCTCGCCGGTGAACGTCACCCTCTGGGCGATCTGCTTCCAGGCTTTGGTGTAGTCGTGGTGGGTTGGATTCCTCCCACTCTCTGGAAACAAGATCTTGCGCCTCACCTCCAGAGCTGTGACCATTATGTCCAGATCACCCTCTGAGAAGCGCAGGGCACGCTGACGGGCCTTCTCTGGCGTTGCCATGACTCCCTGGGGCTGAGCAGTAGTGTTGAGGCCTCTTTGCAAGGCTGCAGTGTGCAGGGCGTGGCAGCAGACCAATTCGTCCCTTCCCCCTTTAAGAGCTGGTCGGCACCACGGGGTCTGCTGTCAGTGCAAAAATGACCGCACCCGTGCTGCGCCCCGCCTGGGCGCTATCCCTCTGGACCGCCGGCTTAGCGCCTAAAGAGAGTAGTGGAACGCCTCTTTTAGCGCTCCACCAACCTCTTAGGGCGAAGCCACTGAATTCCCGGCAACGGGGCGCTACTTTGGGGCGGGCGCTAACTTCGGGCGGGCGCTAAGGTTAGCGCCCCAAAACTGCCTATACTGAAAATCTAGCCCTGCATCTCTTAAAGGGGAGGTGCATTGTGGCTGCAGGAAGTGGGGCAGTCCTTTGTGAGTTGAATCTGTGCTGTCAGAGATTGAAAAATGGCTGAACATTGTAAAGAGCATGCACCAAGGTTTTCTGATAATGCACTGGAGGCCTTGGTGGAAGAGGTGGAATGGAGGAAAGATGCCCTGTATCCGCATTGGTTGGTGGGGGGGTGTTAGGAAGCCCTCCAGACACATGCTCAGGAGGCAGTAAGAAGAAATAGTGGTGGATGTCAATGCCAGGAGCGTTACTTGTTGAATATGGATGCAATGCAGGAAGATGTTTAATGATCTCACATCAGTTGTCAAGGTGAGTGACTTCATATTCAAATGGCATATCCTACCAACTGCACCAATAGCCTCATCTTGTTCTCAATTCACTACATCCCTATTATTCACCTACCAACAATCTCTATCAATCAGGACTCAACCCTAACATTCATAAGTACGATAGCAAAATACTGCAGATGCTGGAAATCCGAAATAACAACAGAAAATGCTGGAAAAACTCAGCAGGTCAGGCAACATCCGTGGAGCCGTCTTTTGTCTCCACTGTCCTATTACCATCTCGTCTGGTTTTGAATACCTCTTTACTTCTTTTGTTCTATCACAGCCCTGCCTTCGATCTATTTTATTTCCTTTCCAGTTTTGAAAAAGGGTTTCGACCCGAAACGTTGACTCTAATTTCTCTCCACGGATGTTGCCTGACCTGAGTTTTTCCAGCATTTTCTGTTGTTATTTCTAACATTCATAAGCTTTACCTCACCCACTTAGCACTTCTGCAAGTCCTCACACCCACATCTCACAGCTTGCACACACTGCCAACTATTCAACCATGACAGCCATGTCAGCCAAACATATTGCATGACACTCACTGACACGCTTCCATCTCTCTTGCAGGACAAGGTGGGACACAACCAGAGACAGCAGAAGCTAACCGGAGGGGGACAAGTGCAGCTACATGTTTTAACACCCATGAATTGCTGGCCATCATGGGAAAGGGCATCGCTGAGGCCATGGTGGCGCTGAAACGATTGAGGATGAGGCTATCTGCATACCTAATCCTCCTTCTCTCATCCCAATTCTTCTTCATCCCTCAATCTCTCTGACTGAGAGGCTGCAGAAGGTGTAAGCACACATTACTTAATTTATCCTCTCCCCTCACCACAACCCAACCCTTGTCCCTTTTTCATTTCAGATACCCAAGAACTGGAGCCTTCCCAGTCACTGGAGGAAGAAGAGAGTGAAGATGAAAAGACACTGTCACTCGATCTTCACGTGGTGAGACACCGGGCACAAGTGCCAGGACAGGGGGAAAGGATAGCGTAGGTGCCAGCTCGCCGGAGGGTGAGGTCACACACTAGTTCTGATGAGGACGTCGATGGGCCAGGTTACAGAAGAAGGCTGATGCAGAAAGCCTGCGCTCAATGTCAAGGAGCATGCAGAGTCCAGAACCAGCTTGGCACAGGGCTTTGTGCAGAGCTTGGAGTTCATCCTTTCCAGCATGGAACGGGTGGTCACCTCCATCAGCACCCTTGTGGAACCCAGCATGATGCTGCTTTTGATGGCCAGCAAATGTCTCATCTTCCATTGCAGCACAAGCAGCTTCCACCAAAGGTCTGAGCGCTGCAGTGGAAGCTCAGTCTGCTGCTTTGCAAGCTCAGACTGTTGCCGTAATGGCTCTGGACACCACTGTTCAAAGGGGCCTCCAGAGCGTCACCATGGTCCATCAATCTGTCCTCCAACAGATTACAAGGATTGCTGAGGCACCACCCTGGGAGAGTGGCAGTGACTCCATGGAGTACGAACTTGCGCTCTCTCAGGATGACAGCACTCGTCCTCCCACCCCTGCCACTCCACCAACGCCCTTGCTGTTGTGCTGTTGTCTGTCAGCCAGCCAGGCCAGACTACTGCAGCACATGCTGTGATGGCGCAGTCCAAAGCTGGGCCTTCTAGGCCCAGAGCTGCTCGAGGTCGCCCTCCAAGGCCATCTGCAGTCTCCTCAATTAAAGGTCAGCAGCCTTCCACTACCCATGCTTCAGCCACTGGGGAAGCACCTCATAGGAGCACTAGGAGAGGCAGAGGCACTAAGTGTTGTGTCGGTACCTTTCTACCTAGACACAATTTAGGACTCAGAACTCAGAGATTCAAACATGAAGTGATTTATTGGAAGGAAAGGAAGTTCTGGAAAGTTCCGAACAAAGAGAGCTAAACTTAACCGAGAGAATACCCAACCATTTATCTCCTGTGACAGCGCCACCACAGGTGGGAGGAGAACACACAATACATAACATTTCCTCCCCTCTTAAATGGAAGGTCCACATTATTCCTCAATAGGTAAGTTACTTTCAATACATTCAACTAACCTAAGGTAGAGGAAGACTGCCTCAAACCCTGACTTTACCCTGGGGTTTATTCTGCCCCAGTCTTGTGGGTAAGTCACTAAGCCTACAGATCCAAGCGTCTTGGAGGCCGCCGTTCTCTGACAGGATACCGGCGGTCATCGCTGGCTTCCACAGCAGCAGGCATTGACACAGGCCTGGATGGAGAAGGTGCCCGTGTCAGTTGAAAGTCAGGAGTTTGCACAGGTGGAACAGTCTCTTTGACTTCCTGTGTTGGAGAAGAGCACTGTGGCAAAGGATGCTGGTTTGCGGTATCATTCGGAAACAGTTCAGGCCAACCAGCCGTTGGAGCCTCTGTGGCTGTCTCTGCTCCTAGCAACAGTTGATCTGTGTGTCTTCTCCAGACGACGTCCTCAACAGTCTCAACCGTGTAAGACACAGGGCCCGTCTGCGCGATCACCGTAGCAGGAACCCATTTCGGTCCAGTGTTGTAGTTTCGAGCTAGGACGTGCTCTCCCGGATGAAACCGTCTCTCCTTGGCTCTTTTCTCTCTCTTTTCAACTTGAGCTTGTTGTTGACGATGGACAACCTGCTCTGCCCTTGGAGGTTTGAGTAAGTCAAAACTTGTCCGCAACTGCCTCTTCATCATGAGCGAAGCGGGGGAAGTTTTGGTTGTGGCATGTGGCTCGTTCCTGTAGGACAACAGGAAGCTGTTCAGACGTTGGTGGATTGAGCCCTGATCTTGCGATGCCTTCAAGGCGTGCTTCAAAGTTTGCACGAACCTTTCTGCCTGGCCGTTAGTAGAGGGATGATAGGGCGCAGACCTGATGTGTTGGACACCATTCACATGCAGGAAGGTTGCAAACTCCTGTGATACAAATTGTGGACCATTGTCACTTACGAGTTGTTCCGGTGAGCCATAACGGCTGAACATCTCACCAAGTTTCTCAATTGTTTTCTCTGCCGTGGTAGACCTCATCACAGCGACCTCCGGCCACTTGCTACGGGCGTCCACAACCACCATAAACATCTTCACTTCGAAAGGACCGGCGAAGTCCACATGTACTCGCTGCCACACTTCTGCAGGCCAATCCCAGGGGTGTAGGGTTGCCAGCTGTGGAACATTCCGGGCCCTTTGACATGGGGAACATGTTTTGGCTTTCTCCTCAATATTCCTATCGAGACCTGGCCACCAGAAGTAGCTTCTTGCCATTTCCTTCATCCGAACCATCCCACTGTGGCCTGTATGAAGTTGTTGCAGTATAGGTTCCCTCAGAGGTGGCGGAATGATGACACGGCGTCCCCAAAGAAGACAACCTGCCTGGACGGAGAGCTCATTTCTTTTTGAAACATAAGGGCCTAGAAATTCACTTTGGGCCCGCCAGCTGGCGTGCGCCCAAAAGTTAGCGCTGAGCGCGGAGCCAGTTGCGCCCGTCAGATATTCAGTTTTTGCGCCCCAAGTCGGAACCGGGCGCTATTCCAGGGTGTACCCGCCCCCGCTTGGGGCGCTGAAACTGAATTTCAGCGCTCTAGGCGCTGCTGCGCCACCCGCTGCGGAGCGGCAGGCTGCGGTACTGCAGGCCTCCTCCTT
Organism: Somniosus microcephalus; assembly: GCF_052327205.1. NCBI lineage: Eukaryota > Metazoa > Chordata > Chondrichthyes > Squaliformes > Somniosidae > Somniosus > Somniosus microcephalus. The sequence continues at coordinate 148,353,107 of NC_140996.1, forward strand.
CTCTTAAGGGGGAGGTGCCTGCAACGGGGAGATCGCCGCTGGATAGTGCCGGCAAATGAGCCCGGCACCACGGAGAAGTGCCGGGTTCGCGGAAAGCAGCCGGCAATGCCGTGGGGGGGGCGGTGGAGGAGGCCGGGGAAGGAGGTGCGGGCAGGCGGCCGCCGAAAAAGCGGCCGGCCGCACCTCCACCTTAAAGCGCCCCACTAAGGCTACAGTACGGCCCCGTTTTCTGATCGCTGTTTGCGGCCGCTGCGGAAGAGGCGGCCGCAGCTAAATATGGGGGTCGGGCCGGTATCGGGGCGGAACCGGGGCACTGCGCACACCGATGACGTCATCGGTGCCGGCGCAGCGCTAACGGCTACCGCCGCCATTACCGCTGCGCTGAATATCAGCGCAAACTCCTTTATTGGCGCAGAAGCCCTCTTTGGGCGGTAACTGGCCTCAAAGCTGGCAGCGCCTTACTGAATTTCTAGGCCATGGTTTCAAACTAGGAGAATCTCCTATCGCTCTCCCTCGAATAAGAACATAAGAAATAGGAGCAGGAGTAGGCCAATCGGCCCCTCGAGCCTGCTCCGCCATTCAATAAGATCATGGCTGATCTGATCCTAACCGCCAATCCACTATCACAGAACCATCTCCTGAATCTAACAGAATTAGACACACGAAATAGGAGCAGGATCAGGCTACACGGCCCCTGGGCCCGCTCCGCTACCCACAGGGCCATGACCGATCCGAACCTAGACTCATGTCCAAATTCCTGCCCGCTCCCCGTAACCTTTAATTCCCTTTACTTCTAGGAAACTGTCTGTTTCTGTTTTAAATTTATGTAATGATGTAGCTTCTACAGCTTTTTGGGGCAGCATATTCCATGGACCTACCACCCACCCTCAGTGAAGTAGTTCCTCCTCATCTCAGTTTTGAAAGAGCAGCCCCTTATTCTAAGACTATGCCCCCTAGTTCTAGTTTCACCCATCATCGGGAACATCTTCCCCGCATCCACCCGATCCAACCCCTTCACAATCTTATATGTTTCAATAAGATCGCCTCTCATTCTTCTGAACTCCAATGAGTAGAGTCCCAATCTACTCAACCTCTCCTCATATGTCCATCCCCTCATCCCCGGGATTAACCGAGTGAACCTTCTTTGTACTGACTCGAGAGCAAGTATGTCCTTTCTTAAGTATGGACACCAAAACTGTACGCAGTATTCCAGGTGCGGTCTCAACAATACCTTGTACAACTGAAGCAATACCTCCCTATTTTTATATTCTATCCCCCTAGCAATGAAAGCCAACATTCCATTGGCCTTCTTAATCACTTGCTGCACCTGCATACTAACCTTTTGAGTTTCGTGCACCAGGACCCCCAGATCCCTTTGTACTTCAGTACTTTCCAGTTTCTTGCCATTAAGATAATAACTTGCTCTATGATTTTTCCTGCCAAAGTGCATAACCTCACACTTTCCAGTATTGTATTCCATCTGCCAAATCTCTGCCCACTTACTTAGCCTGTCTATGTCCCCTTGCAGGTTTTTTATGTCCTCCTCACTCACTACTTTCCCTCCCATCTTAGTATCATCTGCAAACTTTGATATGTTACACTCGGTCCCCTCCTCCAAATCATTAATATAGATTGTAAAGAGTTGGGGACCCAGCACTGACCCCTGCGGAACACCACTAGTTACTGATTGCTAGTCTGAGAATGAACCATTTATCCCAACTCTCTGCCTTCTGTTAGATAGCCAATCCTCTATCCATGCCAGAATATTACCCCCAATCCCGTGATTTTTTACCTTAAGCAATAATCTTTTGTGTGGCACCTTGTCAAATGCCTTTTGGAAGTCTAAATACACTGCATCCACTGGTTCCCCTTTATCCACCCCATACGTTACTTCCTCAAAGAACTCCAGCAAATTTGTCAAACATGACTTCCCCTTCATAAAACCATGCTGACTTTGTCCTACTAAATTATGATTATCCAAATGTCCTGTTACTGTCTCCTTAATAATGGACTCCAAAATTTTACCTACCACAGATGTTAGGCTAACCGGTCTATAGTTTCCAGCCTTCTGTCTACTGCCCTTTTTAAATAAGGGTGTTACATTAGCAGTTTTCCAGTCTGCCGGGACCTTTGCCGAGTCCAGGGAGTTTTGGAAAATTATTACCAATGCATCCACAATCCCTACCGCCACTTCCCTCAAGACCCTAGGATGTAAGCCATCAGGTCCAGGTGATTTATCCGCCTTGAGTCCCATTATTTTACCGAGTACCACTTCCTTAGTGATTTTGATCGTGTTTAGCTCCTCCCCCCCTTTAGCCCCCTGTTTGTCCAGTGTTGGGATATTCTTAGTGTCTTCTACTGTAAAGACTGATGTAAAATATTCATTCAGTGTTTTTGCCATCTCCATATTTCCCACCATTAATTTCCCGGTCTCATCCTCTAAGGGACCAACATTTACTTTAGCCACCCCTTTTCTTTTTATATAACTATAAAAACTCTTACTATCTGTTTTTATATTTTTGCTAATTTACTTTCATAATCTATCTTCCCTTTCTTAATCAATCTTTTTGTTATTTTTTGCTGTCTTTTAAAGTTTTCCCAATCCTCTATCCTCCCACTAGATTTGGCTATCTTATATGCCCTTGTTTTTAGTCGAATACTGTCCTTAATTTCTTTACTTAGCCACGGATGGCTGTCTTTTCTTTTACACCCTTTTCTTCTCAGTGGAATATATATTTTTTGGAAGTTGTAAAATAACTCCTTAAATGTACACCACTGATCATGTATCGTCTTACCCTTTAATCGATTTTCCCAATCCACTCTACTCAATTCCGCTCTCATACCTTCATAGTCTCCTTTATTCAAGCTTAGCACGCTTGTTTGAGATCCAACCTTCTCACCCTATAATTGAATATGGAATTCAACCATGTTATGGTCACTCATTCCAAGGGGATCCTTTACTAGGTCTGGGGGGGGGCCAGCCTCGGGAGATCGGGGGGGGGGGGCCAGCCTCGGGAGATCGGGGGGGGGGGCCAGCCTCGGCAGATCGGGGGGGGGCGGGCCTCGGGAGATCGGGGGGGGCGGGCCTCGGGAGATCGGGGGGGCGGGCCTCAGGAGATCGCGGGGCGGCCAGCCTCGGGAGATCGGGGGGGGCCAGCCTCGGGAGATCGGGGGGGGCCAGCCTCGGGAGATCGGGGGAGCGAGCCTCGGGATATCGGGGGGGGGGGCGAGCCTCGGGAGATCAGGGGGGGCGGGGATCGGGGTGGGGCTCGGGGGCGGGGCTCAGGAGGGCGGGGGCGGGGCTCGGGAGATCGGGGGCGGGGCTCGGGATATGCGGGCTCGGGGAGGCGTGGGGCGGGGCTCGGGCTGACGGGGCGCTCTTCTCCCCCCTCCTTCCCCCTCCCCCTCCCCCATTCTTCCCCCCCTCCCCTTCTTCCCCCTTCTCCCCCCTCCGCCTCCCCCTTCTTCCCCCTCTCCCCCTTCTTCCCCCTCCCCCAATTCTTCCCACCTCCCCCCCTCCTTACCCCCTCCCCCTTCTTCCCCCCCTCCCTCCCCTTCTACCCACTTCCCCCCTCCCCCTTCTTCTCCCCCTTCTTCCCTCTCCCCCTTCTTCCCCATCCCCCTTCCTCCCCCTCCCTTCTTCCCCCCTCCCCCTTTCCTACCCTGCCTCCTCCTACCCCCTTCCCCCCAGTCGCTCTCACTCTTCCCCCCAGTCGCTCTCACTCTTCCCCCCAGTCGCTCTCTCTTCCCGCCACAGTCGCTCTCTCTTCCCCCCAGTCGCTCTCTCTTCCCCCCAGTCGCTCTCTCTTCCCCCCAGTCGCTCTCTCTTCCCCCCAGTCGCTCTCTTCCCCCAGCTC